>NC_085878.1:46967487-46977487 GCF_034702125.1 Engraulis encrasicolus
GTTTGGGTTCATGTTTCCTCGCCACAAACTCTGCTGACCTCCTCACTGCTGCTCCTGGTGGCCAGTAGGCTGCACTGCAGGCTGATTGCATGTCAAGGCCGGGGAGGATGTGAGATAATCTCTATTTTCTGAGCGCAGACTTGGTTCTCATGTAGATCGTCTCCTTTATTTTTTCCTGATTCCTTGTTGCCTGGCGACATCTACTCAGGGCTCTGGCGGCACGGAAAGGGGCGTGGACACGTCGATCATGAGCCAGACCTTGTAGGCACACACACACACACACACACACACACACACACACACACACACACACACACACACACACACCCTCACCTACCTGAACAAACTAGGCCTACGCTTGGGTGTCTGCGTGTGTGTGTGCGTGTGTGTGTGCGCGTGTGTGGGTGTGTGTGTGTGTATAGTATGTGTGTGCTTGCACGCATGTGTTTGCGTGCGCATGCATAGTATGAGTGCGTGCAAGTGTGTGTGCGTGTGAATTTGGGTGTGGGTGTATATCTGTGTACATGTATGAGTGTATATCTGTGGGCTGTGTAAATCCATGTTATCTAAACGAGGCATTGTCTACTCAAGAAACTAATTGTACTTGAAAAACTAATTGCCTGAATATTGGGGAGGAGATGTTCATGCTTAATTTACGGTAATAGCAATACGGAATATTGGCATGGTTACGCTTGTGCATGTTTGCGTGTATGTTTGTCTGTATACAGTACATGTGTTTGTTTGTATGTCTGTGGCCTGTGTGAATCCATGTTATCTTAACTACGCATTGTCTAGTAGTCTGCTTGGAAAAAGTAATTGTGTAAATATTGGGGAGGAGATGCTATGCTTAGTTTACAGTGATACCGATACTTAATATTTGTATGACTTTGTGTACAGAGCCGGGTTAAGAGGACCTGGGGGCCCTAGGCTACTGGTGGCTGTCGGACCCCCGGATGTCAAATTTTGCAAAAATGACATAGGCAGAGTCATAATTATGAGCCGGATAGCATGGATAGCATGTCTACCAACTGTGGAGAGGAGCATTAACATGATTTAAAACTAGACTTGACACGACTTTTTTCAACATCACATTTTAAAATCAATCTGCAATTTTTGACTTTTGGCCAATTGGGGGGCCCCTGGCAGGTGGAGGCCCCTAGGCTTCAGCCATATCTAACCTGTATGTTAATCTGGTCCTGTGTGTGTGTGTGTGTGTGTCTCTCTCTCTCTCTCTGGTCTTACCATGAATCTGTATGAAAATAATGTATAAAGTATCTATGCACAAATACATACACTGTATGTGTCGTCTGCATGTGTGAGCTTGTATTTGTGTGTGTGTGTGTGTGTGTGTGTGTGTGTGTGTGTGTGTGTGTGTGTGTGTGTGTGTGTGTGCGCTTATGTGTGTGCGTGAGTGTGTGTGTCTGTATGTGTTTGCGTGTGTGCATGTGTGAGTGCTCTGGCTGTGTGCGTGTGAACCTACATACGTGTGCATGGCATGTGAGTGGTGCGTGTGCGTGTATGTCTATGCATGTACGTATGTATGAATACAAACATGTCATCACTAGCCCCCCCCCCCCCCCCCACCCACCCCGGAGTGTGAAGATCTTGTAATTATCCCGCCAGATGCCAAACATCCAAAATGGCGGTGACCTCTGACCCCTCTCTCAGTGCCTTGGCGTCACGGTAGCAGCGGCGGGCAATTCCCAGAATTCCCTTTGGGGTAGTAACTGACGCATGCGAGTCTCCATACTGCTTATGGCAACGGGCAGGCTATTAACCTTCGCACCATCACACACTGACAGGATGGAGAGGTGCAAGTTCATGTTTTTGTAAGGCCTCTGTGTGTGTCCGTGTGCATCTTCTTGTGCGTATGTGTGTGCGCGTGTTTGTGGGGGGAGTGAATGGCTGTGTTGTGTGTGTGTGTATGTGTGTGTGTGCAGACGTGACTGTGTGTGTGTGCGTGTGTGTGTGTGTGTGTGTGTGTGTGTGTGTGTGTGTGTGTGTGTGTGTGTGTGTGTGTGTGTGTGTGTGTGTGTGTGTACGTGCGTGTGTTTGGAGGGTGGCTGTGTGTGCATGTATGTGTGTGTGCAGATGTGTGTGTGTGTGTGTGTGTGTGTGTGTGTGTGTGTGTGTGTGTGTGTGTTTGTGTGTAGTATGTAGTATGTGTATGTGTGCGTGCATAAGCAGGTTTTTCAAGCTGAAAGTTGAAGGAGTATGCAGTAACATGGAACTATTGAGTGGGATGCTACACCCCCTACTGGTACTAAAGGGAACATTGTGTCCTGGGGCTGCGAAGGCCAAAAACGTATGAGTCAGACAAGGAATAAAGACAGGCAATTTATATTATGAGATGATGGTAAATATTCAGGCACTCACACAATATCATTATCACTTTCTCACCACTCACACAATATTCTATCTCTATCTCTCTCTCTCTCTCTCTCTCTCTCTCTCTCTCTCTCTCTCTCTCATTCACACACGCATGCACGCACGCACGCACATACATTATATTCTGAACATCTCATAAACACACACGATCCAAGTATGCAAAAATAGCAGTATACAGAAAATGATTGCTATTCCGTTACAAAAAAGTCTTTTGTACACTTTCTCTGCAGATGCAAAAAATAGATAACTCTAGTTAGTGTTTTTGATATACTGTATCTGCATGAATTTCCATTTCTCGAATGGCCTGATGGGTCCTTCCATTATGTTTGCAAATCTTCATAGAAGGCCTCCAGAAATGTATGTATGTAATGAATGAACATCACAGAAGTGTTCAACTGAAGGCAAACATGTACCATACACATGCACATAAACATACTGTACACAGGCATACTGTACAGACAGACAGACAGACAGACAGACAGACAGACAGACAGACAGACAGACAGACAGACAGACAGACACACACGCACGCACGCACGCACGCACGCACACACACACACACACACACACACACACACACACACACATACATACACATACACACACACACACACACACACACACACACACACGTAAGGCTCAAAACACGAGGGCAGCAACAGTGGCAGCAAAGGGTAGCAGCAGCATCATACACATCTCCTTCGTACGGTAAATGTCTTTCGGGCCTGCAATCATTTCACTCTCTCTCTCTTCTTCTTCTTCTTTTTCTATATCTCCATCTCTCGTTGTCAATCCATTTGGAGTCTATTACAAGGCCACAGGCTGAAGGCACTGAAACCATTGGTGGTGAGATTTTGCAAAGCATCGCAGCAGCGGCACAGGCTTCCACTTAGTCACTCCCTGTCTTCGACTTTTTTGCGTGACAGGGTTGCTGTCCAATAAGATTGCTGTATATCAGTGTCGTCAGGTGTTGAATATAAGCTCCCCTTGTCAATGAAGACCTGTGTTTGAATGAAAGGGTGGCTGTCCAATAAGAGTGCTTTATATCAGTGTCTGGTCGTCAGGCGTTGAATATAAGCTCCCCTTGTCAATGAAGACCTGTGTTTGAGTAACAGGGTGGCTGTCCAATAAGTGCACGATACATCAATGGCCGGTGGTCAAGTGTTGAATATAAGCTCCCCCTGTCCTGAGCCCCAGTCTCCTAGCCCCGCCTCTCCGCTGGAGTGGGGCGGGGCGTCCAGCGAGAGGTCCCGCCTCTTCCCGAAGACGTGCTCCTGCAGCTCGATGATGTCGTTGCGAATGTCGGCCATCATCAGGAGCAGGAAGTCGAAGGAACCTGGCGGACCCTGGAGGTGGAGCGGGACAGGAAACACACAAAGATGGTGAGATGGGTGATGAAGATGTAAGGTTACTGTCATTTCAGTGGATGTAGACACTGTGGCAAAGTGTGTGTGTGTGTGTGTGTGTGTGTGTGTGTGTGTGTGTGTGTGTGTGTGTGTGTGTGTGTGTGTGTGTGTGTGTGTGTGTGTGTGTGTGTGTGTGTGTGTGTGTAACCAAGGTCATCCTGCATAGACAGCAACTCTTGCGACCTCCAGCCAGGCAGCACAGGTGTGAATCCACTGAGTATGAGGCGAGCGCTGTGTTACATGTGCTTTGCATGTGCTGTCTTACATGTGCTTAATACATTGAAGCACAATCCTGATCCACAATGTAATTCTTCTTACATGATGTAATTGAAATAAAGTTCACGTTCACTTTTACATGCAGTTCCTGTCTTTGGGCCTCATAGAACACTGTGTACTTACTGGTGGTCCTCTTGTTCCGGGTGGGCCACGGTCACCCTACAAACAGACAGACAGACAGACAGACAGACAGACAGAGAGGTCGACAGACAGGAGAGAACAGACAGACAGTTCAATTGAGGTGAATTCCCATTCAAGTTATGTTACTCAAGTTCCCCTTCATGTTACACAATTCCATAAAAAATCCCACTCAATTCCCAAGTCAAACCGAAAGAGTTGAGTCAGTCATACACTTACTGAGAAATGAGAACGAAATGAGAACATAGTATTGGCAGCCAAGTTGGTAGAGCTAAACTTAAACTACATGTACGTGACTACCGCCAGCATCCAGAGGTTGCTGGAAATCCCCAGCTTCGCAAAAGCAAAAAGCTGCGCCGAGTATCCGTAAAATTTGTGTTCACTTCTGGATGATTTCACTTTCTCTAGGGGGGTTCACCGGGAGTCTACTCTCACGCACTGACTATTACACTATTACACACACGCAATTGGCTGGCCTCGCATTGCCTCGTGTTACACATGCCTGTCTGATCTCCAAAATGCACGGCAGTGTTTTTTTTCCAGGAACACAAGCAAAGTGTGACACTGGAAATGACACCTAGAACCAACTACAAAGTTGTGTGCGTGCGTGCATGTGTATGTGTGTAATTGTGTGCATGCATATCTGCACGCATATGTGCGTGCATACCTGATACTTGGATGCTGGTGTGTGTGTGTGTGTGTGTGTGTGTGTGTGTGTGTGTGTGTGTGTGTGTGTGTGTGTGTGTGTGTGTGTGTGTGTGTGTGTGTGTGTGTGTGTGTGTGTGTGTGTGTGTGTGTGTGTGTAGAGAGCGAGGTAGGGAGAGAGAGAGACTAGACTGTGGGTGTGTGTGGCTGATTGTTGAGATTTATGACATAGATTTATAGCTGTAGCCGCTAAACAATAAGTTTAGGCATGTGACCACTGCCGAGTAGAGGGATGTGGCACCATTCTCTCTTGACACATCTTCATACAAAACCACACAGACAAGTACATGACAGCAATCCCATTCACACACACACACAACCATGCATGCACGCGCACGCACACACACACATACAACATCGTAGACAGCTGTGCTAACCTTTAGTCCATTTTTCCCTGGCGCTCCTGGGGGTCCCTGTAAAGACAGATGGACAATCAGTGTATGAGTCACTCACTCACACACACACACACACACACACACACACACACACACACACACACACACACACACACACACACACACACACACACACACACACACACACACACACACACACACACACACACACACACACACACACACACACACACACACAGACACCTGAGACAAACAGCATTTCCATTTTGTCCATATTCCCATGTGCCATGGGCTTACTTTCACAATGGATAATGTCAATGAAGTGGTCATTCTCACAATGAATTTATAATGAGAAGGAATGACACAGTGGTGCAAACCCATAGTGACGATAATGAACCCAATGATTATGACCCATAATTCCATGATACTGAGTGAGGAATATTCTGATTTTAAACTGAATGGTGGCAGAATTCAGTTTGCGCACCAGTCATGTAAAGTCTTTCTTCATTCTTAATGTGGCCGTGATCCATGAACATTCTATTTGCAGAACACTGAATGTATGTAGGTACTTACGCAAAGCAAAACGCATATTATTGGATACACACCACCCCAGCTACACACACTTCACCCTACTACCATCTAGCCGCAAATGCAGGTGCATGCTCGTCCATAACAGCCGACTAAAGGACAGTTTTTTTCCTGAAGCCATCAGGCTACTTAACACCAAACCACCATAGATAATGAATAATGAATCACTTTTTCACTCATCACACTGCCTTTTTCAAATATGGATACTTTTTCTTCAGTTTTTAGAACTTTTTTTAACTCCTACTTTTTTATTACTTTTTGTGAGCAAAAAAAGTTAATTACTCACAAATTCTTATATTCAAGTACATATGACAATAAACACCTTGTATCTTGTATGTAAACGGAATATTCCAGCACTTGTTTTTAAACCGAATAGTCAGTTGAAAACTGGAATACTCTGTAGGCCCTACATTGTAACTGAATGACTGTCTTCCAGAACATTGCCCCCGCCATTACTTAATGGCTTCTTTCCAAAAAAGATAAGTTAGAGTCAAAAACATTCATCAATGTCACATTTTAAATGTTTTGTTGACGTTGCTTCATGGCCTGCATGTGCTGCTAAAATTAGCGCTTCGAGGAAATGGAATGTTTACTGTAAGGGTTGTGCAACATCGTCTCCAGCTGCTGTCTATCATGCTGCCGCTTATATTAGTGCTGATTGTCCGATAAGTGACTAAACTACTTTCCAAGTGATATGGAAACGCGTTGCCTCTTGACAGTGGCTACTATGCCTTTTCCAAAAGTCATTACACACAAAAAATAGTTGACCTCCGACGGTTGGAGTGGCCCATTCAAAGTCAACAAGATGTTTTGTCAGCATTCTTAAGAGCTGAATGAGGAATCTCTAAACCTTCTCTCAGACTGTTTTCAACACTGAGATTGTGCATTCCCCCCTTTCCTTACAAGGAACAGACTCTATGAATCTTAATAAAGGGTTCTGGTCTCTTCCCCCCCACTGTGAGTCAGTTTTCATCAGCTCCACCTGGTGAGGGAGCGTATGTGAATGTGGTCCCCTTGGTAGAGCAGTTGTCACTAGGAGAACTCTGGTGTTCCTCAGCCTGGGCTATGGGCTATGATGTTTTTTTCCCATTTCTTAAGCACTTTGAGTTGCATGCTTTGTATGATACAGTGGTATACAAATAAAAGTATTATTATTATTATTATTATTATTATTATTATTATTATTATTATTATTATTATTATTATGGTGAGACCAATGATGGTGTACAGTCATTGGGTGGGGACAGGCCACCAAAACTTTTTTTCTGGATTTCATTTGAGGTTTTCTATTATTTAGCAATTCATGTATTACACAGTACTTTACATTTTCACGTTTCTTATGGTTGTTGTACACTCACCACAGTCCTCCAGGGCACTTCAACGATCTATCCCTATCTGACCTTAGTTGCTACATTATTGAGAAAAGGTTCATTTTCTTCTGAGGCAAAAACAATTTTGAGACAAGACCACCCCCTCCGTACCCAAACCATGCACTCCCGACCTAAACTCTCCAACACGCGCACGCACACACACACACACACACACACACACACACACGCACACACGCACACGCACGCACCCTCAACACACTCACAAAAGACTTACCACAGCCCCTCTCCGGCCCCTCTTGATATGCTCCAGGTCAGGCTCTGGGCCCATGGGCCCCATGTCTCCTCTGGGCCCCGGTGGACCTTGAGGGCCCCTGGCCCCCGGCTCCCCTTTCTCCCCTGGCTCTCCTGGGTGTCCTGGTAGTGTGGTGGTGGTGGTGGTGGTGGTGGGGGTAAGACAAGGAGACAAGTCAGAAGGAAAGCCAATGCACACTGTTAAAAAACTGACAAAAAACGGTTTCTATGGTAATGTTTTACTCCTAAGATCCTCATCATCATGAAAATCATTTTTTATGATCTTGCACCCATTTTCTACCCTGTTATTTTACACTGTTTTGTTAATGGTGTACTTATACTTGGTCCTTGAATTTGAAATCAAAACAGTAACATTAAAAAAGACAAATGCTAATTCAAGCGTGGGCTGGAAGTGGAAATTTGTCGTTGAATTCACATACTGAGGCTATACAGTATTAGCCTGATACTCATCGACTTTCAAATCTCTTTGAGACTTGGTCTGACCAAGAGCATAACAATTAACATTTCCCAAATGCCATGGTTGACAAGCCTCCCTTGGTTTGCTAATGGTTATTTGCTTCCCGGCAAAGTGGGAGGAGTTCCCGATTTTTCAGGAGCTCAGAAAGTACTTGCATTGCGTCTTGACCTGACTAGTTGCAACGCTGAAGGTGTTGCATCACTAGGAGGGCATGGCCTGCCTAATACAGTACTGCATGTTGACAATTACAGGTCTTGAGGCGTGAGCTAGCCTACCTGGGAGGCCAGGCGCTCCAGGAGTTCCAGGTAGGCCAGTGGAGGTGTGGACGTCCTGCCCTTTACCCACACGACCAACAGTGGGCTTATCACTGCTGTTAGCCAGGCCAGGAGACAGTGCCTTTCAGAGAGAGAGAGAGAGAGAGAGAGAGAGAGAGAGAGAGAGAGAGAGAGAGAGAGAGAGAAAGAGATACAGACAGACATACAGAGAGAGATGGACAACAAGATTGAGACAAGCAGACAGACTACTGGGCAGAAGGATCATTTGCAATTAATGAGTAGCTAAACCAGCTGAATGATCTACTAACGACTTTCCCACCTAGCACACATTTGTAAATCTGTGTGTGTGTGTGTGTGTGTGTGTGTGTGCGTGCGTGCGTGCGTGCGTGCGTGCGTGCGTGCGTGCGTGCGTGCGTTCGTGCGTTCGTGCGTGCGTGCGTGTGTGTGTGTGTAATGAGCATTACCTGTGGCGGCATTTGTAAATCTGTGTGTGTGTGTGTGTGTGTGTGTGTGTGTGCGTGTGTGTGTGTGTGTGTGTGTGTGCGTGTGTGTGTGCGTGTGCGTGTGTGTGTGTGTGGAATGAGCATTACCTGTGGCGGTGTGTGTGTTGCCAGGCGCAGTTTGAGCTGCTGCAGGCTGTTCCGCATGCTGATGATGTCCTGACAGGTCACAGAGCAGGAGCCCGAACTCATCAGGGGGTCCAGCTTACCTGGAGCACTCACTGGATACACACACACGCACGCACGCACGCACACACACACACACACACACACACACACACACACATACACGCACACACACACACACACACACACACACACACACACACACACACACACACATACACATACACACACACTGATTGGAATTCTGCGACAAAAATACAAACTTTATAGAATGTACACACATACTTGTATTACAGTGAATATTGGATAATGCTTTTATCTAGAGTAGTGTGGCTTACAAAAGGGACACACACAGACACATAAGATGTAATATTACTTACAGTATGTAGCCCCTCAGACAAGAGAAACTCACACACACACACATTTACAAATGAACACGCATATAATCATGCATACACTGTATTTACTGCACATGTGTACCATAGTTAGTTTACAAACACATACAGTATACTGTTTCATGTACTGTAGGCTATAACCTATACAGTGTGTCACAGAAGTGAGTACACCCCTCAATTTCTTTCAGATTTGTAAGTATATCTTTTCATAGAACAACATTAAAGAAATTTCACTTGAATGCAATGAAACGTGCCCAGTGTAAGACCATTTCAAATTATTCATTGTCCACTCAAAATGATTCAAAATACAGTTATTTCTGTCTGATAATGTACCCACTATGTTATAATTCCATAGGAGGATCATTATTTGCTTCAGTAGTCACAGTACATGTTGACATGCATGTTTCTCTGGGTGAAATTCAGCTTCCCAATGTTGACAGCATACTTGCACCACCACACCATGTCAGTTCCACTACCATACTTGACTGCATCGGCCACTTTGTACTACTTATTTGGTTACCACCATTCATGCTTGACACCATCTAAAACAAATTGATCTTGCTGTCATTAGACCACACAACATGGTTCCAGGCAGCAACCCGTATCATTAGTCTCTGATGGGACCAAGATAAACAATTCAGATATTTTTCTTCTTTTATTCTTCTTTTATTTATATACTTTTATTCTTTTTGGCGTTATTTGCGATAATACAGTGAAGAGGGTGACAGGAAGCGAGTGGGGAGAGAG
>NC_085878.1:46982487-46987487 GCF_034702125.1 Engraulis encrasicolus
CTTATTCCTGAAACAAGCCAGTCATTTCAGGCTAACTGCAAGACGTCACAGTGAGGGGAAAATAAAAGGGAAACTATCTGTGTTAAAAATGCGAAACTGAGCTGGCAAATTGGGACTCTATTCTTTGTGGTGCAAAAAGAACATTTTTTTTTCCGAAAGAGTGATTTCATTTTACTGCCGTGCACTCATGCAGAAGCAGTTTTTGTGTTCATTTATTCACTTAATTGATTATATGTATGTATGGATATCATCCAAGGCTCTCTCGTAATATTGTGGCTTTGCAAAGAAAAATAAAAGTCAACAGGAGGAAACTTTTGCACTGAATTATGAACATCCACTAAAAACATTAATTTGATTTGCTTCCAGTCTAACCCACTATTTCTGGACTGGTGTTCTGCCGAGTTGGACTGCTTCATCCACATGAGCTACCATTAGCATAGTCCAAGCCTAGACCATTATCCATCCCCATGGGAGCTACTGCATTGTGTCGTAATGGCTCAGTAGCTCAATTCGAGTGGGTAGCTCATATCGACATGACCGAGGCTCGGCTTCCAACAAGAAGATCAGATGAACCTTGCAACCACATACTGAGACTCTCATTGCACCCGTAAAACACTCTGGAAGCCACCACCACTTCCTCTGGACACGTAGCCTGGGAGTACCCATGCTGCCTTGCGCATTCTTTTCGAATTGCTGGACAGTGATTGAGTATGGCGTTTGCAGCCAGATTACTGGACACGGCGAATTGGAGCCGATCTAAGCTGAATATCATATAACAGCAATGAATGGAACCATAGGGAGCATAGTAACTGGGACAGGGGCATTGCCTTTGAAGTTGTCACACTGCCCAGTCAAACATGCTACAGGTATAATAGCGGTTGCGTGTACGTAATGTGAATTATTATGAGAAAATGAGGACAAATGAGGTGTTTTTAAAATTCCATTTCCATTAGCAGGTTGGTGAGTCAGATGGTCCATCCGTTGGTCCATCCATCCATTGGAGAACGGTTTGCTTTTTGGAGTGGTTTAGGGTGACCAGATGAGGTTTGCTGAAATTCGGGACGCTTTTTTTTTTTGGGGGGGGGGGTCGTTGAAAATTAACCTGGCCATTATAGCGATGCAATTCAGACCTTTCAATTTATAGCTTCACATATCCTAAAAACAAGCCCTGACAACATGATTGATTGAAAGGCAGGAAATAAATTGATTATTACAGTAACTTCTTTTCCCCACAGCTGCGATGCCTGCATTGTTTTTCCCCTCGATGCTGTACCAACCTCGCAGCTGCTGTTGACCTCTCATTTTCTCCAATGAGTTCTAACGCGCTTTTCTGATGCCTACTTGCATAGATGCTTTAGCATCTGAGCTGCGAGGTTGTTGTACACTTGAACACCGAATGGATTAGCTTGCTGTCACTGCAAGTTAGCTTGTCAGTCAGTGCACTCGCTCGCCTGAACTTGGAACGTTAAAAAGAAACACTGTTGCGAGGATGCACGCTGAGAGAACGACAGATAGATCCCCTCCCCATTCCTTCCTCTACCTGCACTGTCGCTTCTGTCTTTTACTCGCATGGTGGGCTCTTCATCTGCCATGTCGCTACTGTCATTTTGTCAATGAAAGTGAACATTCACGCCGGTCATTGCTCGCGCTTACTGTTGCAATCGAATGGAATTAGAATGTCAGAAAGATAAAATAGAGATACATTGCTGGGGGGGCGGCACGCAGCATTTCACGTATTTGGGGCTGCGCAAGCAGCCTCTCGGAGGGCACAGGCGGCAGTAGCAAATAGTTTGAGATGTGTACCTGGTTAAAAAGTTATTATTAGGTAAGTCTAAATTTCGGGACATGCACAGTCAGATTCGGGATTCGGGACAAAAGCTTAGAATTCGGGGCTGTCCCGAATTTTTCGGGACATCTGGTCACCCTAGAGTGGTTGCACACGATGTAGGTCTATGTGTAACAGAGGCCAACTAGCAGAGTGTGGCATGGAACATTAGTAAACCTCCCTCCTGAAGCCTCAATACAGTCAGGCCCGTTGCGTTAAGGTACGCAATGTAGGCAGTTGCCTAGGGCCCCCGAGTAGGTGGGGCCCCCAAGGACGACAGGTTATGTACCCAACAGCAGTGACGATTTTAAATAGCTTCATAATATGGCACCGTCGCCTGTATGAAGGGCTCTGCTGCGAGGGAAGCGACAGCGCCTCCCTAATACCCCCTTGCTCGAGGGGGCCCCCTTCCAATAGGTTTGCATCAGCGACAACGTGAAAATGTCAATTGCCGAACAGCGAGCGCATCGACAATATAGTCAAAGTACCCCCATCTGGAGGGGGCCCCCCTTCCAATTGGTTCAAGCATCATATTCCACGCAAATACAAACTGAAAATGGAGCGACACAATCTCTCTCACTGGATGTTACGCAGACGCCAGTTTACTTTACATTTTTGGAGACAGTTGCTTTTATAATAAAAGTTAATCTTGAAGACGACACATTAGGCTACTCTCTGTACTGCTGCCAAACCACCAGACTGTCCCAGGCCAGTTGACATCGCACAGACAGCGAGATGCTTCATTTACAGTTTACATATGTTTTCAAAAACATCCACGTGCTGTAAGCACTGCAAACGTCGATTGTTCAATAACGCACCTTTTTTCGACACGGAACTGTTTTGGATGTGGACAAACGCAAGAAGAAACGAATGAACAATGTAATGCCTATCGGATAACAGGAGTCACAAGTGCGATGAGTGGGATAGCTAAATTGTAGCACAATAGTCCATTTCTTGCTATTACTATATGTGGGGTTACACATTGGAATTTGGGACCATGATTGTGGAAACGCGTGGATTACAGAGGTTGGGATACATTCTGGGATACATTCTGCGGTCAAGACAACGCAAGGTAAGGACACCGGGATATTGGTCCCTATAACACAGTTGTCAACCGCGGAGGTTGTTCAGTGATCCTTGGTCGCTGCCTATTCGTGTGTTTGCTGCGGTAGGCCTACTACTAATAACACAAACATTTGGATTGTATTTTCAAGTGCGTGATGGATGCAATACGAAAAAATAGGCTATATAGTCGGGGAGACCCCCCTTGGCTTGGTTACAGAATTCTGGCTTACCAATATCACATCCCCCCCAACCCCACTGTGCCTGCTCATTCGTTTCTCAGCCTTGAGTTTCTGAACTGTAGGCTACGGCGCTATTGTTTTACGAGTCAATATTTTGTTTTGCACAAATGGAGCAGATTAGATTCTCAAAGTGGCTGGAAAGATTAGACCATTCTTTATTTGTGATTGGCAATGCAGATCATGATTTTCGTGGTAGGGTAAAAAAAAAACCCTGATTGGGCCATATAGGCCTACTTTCATTTGAGATGAGCCTACTGAATGGAATGGGCTATATTTTCCCAGGTCTTTCTTCATAAAGTTTCATAAAATGAACTGGAGGGACTAGTTATCATAATACCTAGATTGCATTTCCTCACCGACAAAATGCTGGTGTATGCGTGCTCTTAATGCATTCATTGCCCTTCATGCATGTGTTGCCCTGCATAGCCACAACACTGTCTAAGGTGACTAAGGTTTGTTTCATTATGTTTCCATGTGACATGATGTTGTATTGGTAGGCTACAGTATGTGACAATGACTGAAGTGCCATCCAAAAATGGTCTGGCCCATCCGAAACAGAAATTCTGGCGCCGTGGTTGCCCCGTCAGGAGCCCCCCCCCCCCCCCCCCCCCCCCCCCCCCCCCCCCCCCCCCCCCCCCCCCCCCCCCCCCCCCCCAAAAAAAAAAAATCCCCGACAACCCCTTTGCCTAGGGCCCCGACAACCCCTTTGCCTAGGGCCCCCAAAATCCTAGAAACGGGCCTGAATACAGTGCAGTAGCATTGGGCTGTCAGACCAGCCCTTTAGCTCAGTGCGCTTGTACTGTGACTCCCATTGCCTAAACGATGTAGTTGACGAGGTGGCAGGTTCGTCCCCCGAGGGGGATGAACTGTGCAGGAACACCTCTGTCACATGTGGACCTTGCTGATTCTTCTCTTGTACTGCCTTTTGCCTTTACGGCAGCATAAGGACAGGAGACTACCTCCTACTGTACATATTTTAAAAGCTCAGTAGACTTCATACGACAAAGGCAAAGTGAGAAGATCCTACACATAACAGATGCACAAGTAGAGACAGCATTTGAAAAATCCTCACGAGAGCAGGCCAGACGACATCCATCAAGTTGCACAGTGAGAGGAAGCCCAATGAGAGCAGACTACACCAACCCTTTTCTTTAAAAAAAATGTTCACCTTTGTAAACTTTGGTGACCCCCCAGGTTGGGAACCAATGGAATAGACTCCATCCATCAAACCCTCAGCGAGAGTAGACTACATACGTTATGAAGCCTCATTGGCCTGGAGAATGTGTCACAGGCGGAGAGCTCACTGCCAAGAAGAGCACACAACCCAGGGACAGCTAAACATTTTACAGGGAGAAATACAGAGTGCACATTGTTCCAGTAAAGGGCTAGACAGACACATGTGTCTTCCCTGAGACAGAACGTTAAAAACAGATCCTCCAGTAGCATCACAGGTCTTCTTTATAAACGTCACTGGCCTGTGCATGCGTGCTATAAGTATATACTGTCCACATGTTCTGCCTTGGCAGATTTGCGTGCGGAATGGATGCATTGATATGGTCAAAGGCTGATCCTTCCTCATCTCATCCAGTTGCACTATATCTTCAGAGGTTCTGAAACTGTTTTATATAAACCAGCGTCCTCATCTCTCTGTCTTTCTTCCCTGCTTCTCCTTTCTATCTTCCATTATTCTTTCTGTTATTCTTTTTTTCACGGTCTTCATTTCAATCAGAACACTTCATTTTTATGTGCTGTTCGTTTTCTCTCATCTTGCTCTATTGTGTTTCTTCCATTGTGTTTTGCCTTCATCACTGTCCTTTGATGTATGCTGGAAAGGGCAACGCGGGACAAATGTCTTGTCTCATTTACTGACT
>NC_085878.1:47009987-47017487 GCF_034702125.1 Engraulis encrasicolus
CCTACCTTCCCTGTCCATCCATCTGTCCATCCCTTGATCTGTCCATCCCTCCTCTCCTCCATCTCTCTTTGCCCCTGCTTTGCCAGAGTACAGTATACTGCTTATTTCTGACCTCCCATTGCTTCATTCTCTCTCTTCCTCCATCCCTCCATCATCCCTCACATCATGTACTTTCTGCCTAACCTTCAAACTATCCATCCATCTATCCATCCATCCTTGCACGGGTGACATAAATGCAATTTTGTTGTGTGCAATGTGCACTTGGAGTACTTGGAGTGCTGTGGACTGTGTCACAATGACGGCGGGAGTTCCCAGATGGGTTTTCACTCATCTCATCTGGCTGTGTATCATATCATGTATCTCCTACTCAGCCAGATAGTACCTTGCCTGTCCTACCGCCATCTCTCCATCCATGCATCCACCCCTTCTTTCCTCCCTCTCTCCCTGTTCCTCCTATGTTTCTAGAATGTATCATGTTTTACCTCCCTTCTCTTCTCTTTTCTATATCCCTCTATACACCCATCGTTCCACCCCATCTTCCCCTGCCCTTGGGTCGTTACACCATATCATGTTTGTGCGTAACTTGTCCTTTTATTTCTCCCTCTCTTCCTGGCCCTGAGCCGTTTCCACATGTCGTTTAATTCTTACATTCCTCTCTGTCCGTCCCTCCACCCATCTCTACGCCTCCTCCATCTCTCCCTGTCCTTGTGCTTTACATCATAGAACCTGTATTTGTTCCCTCCATCTCTCCCTGTCCCATGTTGTTTCACCACTGAATGTATTTCTGATCTACCATCGGACCCCCTCCTTTCCTCCACCTCTCCTGTATGCTGCTGTTTCACAACCATGTAGTATTTCCTTACCAACCCCTTCCTCCCACTTTCACCACTCCTCTCCTCACCCCTGCCTGTGCTGTTCCACCATACAATACCACCCCTCCACCACTCATCTCCTCTCCTCAGCCACCAGTTTCCTCTCCTCCTCTCCAACCCTCTTCTCATCTCCTCTCCTCCATAATATACCACAACTCCATCACTCTTCTCCTCTCCTCCACCCCTTCATCCATCCTCTCTCCTCCTCCACCACTCCACTCCACGCAGTGGTGTAGTCTACGTAGAACGTGGGTATACGGAGTATACCCACTTCTAAATTTCAGGGATTTCAGTATACCCACTTAAAATTGATTGATCCCTTGTTTTGAATAGCACAAATATATACAGTATACCCACTTCAAAAAATGCTCAAATATACAGTATACCCACCATTAAAAAGTAGACTACACCACTGACTCCACCCCTCCTTGCTCTTATGCTATTTCACCACACCTTACCACCACCCCACCCCTCACCTCTCCTGCACCCCTCCATCATCCTCTCCTCTTCTCCAACTTGCCCCTGTGCTGTTTGACCATATCATACCACCGCTCTACCACTCCTCTCCTCCACGTGCCTTCCTCTTCCTCACTCCATACCATACCTCCCTACCCATGTGCTCTTTCACCACACAATACCACCCCTCTACCACTCCTTTCCTATCCTCCTTCTAAGCCCTGTGCTGTTTCATACTGGCCCTTCAACCTTTCACGACTCCTCTCCTCCACCACTCCACCACTCTTCTCCTCTCCTCCACCACTCCTCTTCTCCTCTCTACCCCTCCTTGCCCCGGGGCTGCAGTGAGAGTTGATCCTAACCCCGCATGCGAGTCCACAGACGCTCTGAGCCAAAACAGATGGATCCCATGACTGTGGTTGCTGCTGACGGTTGGGGGGGGGGGGGGGTTTCTGGGGAGGCGGAGTAGCAGGGGGTTCAGTGTAGATTCAGGGGGTCATAACAGCTTGCTGATGCACTGTGTGCCAAGAGTCAGTTCGTGGGGGCGTTTGATGGTGCCTGGTCCTGTCCCAAGAAGCCGTTGGAGTAGCACTCAGCAGTTCTAATCCAATTTTTTTGTGCCCAATTCAGGCAATCCCTCCTCACGCACCCCAGCAGTGTATTCTCTGTGCGACCGTTAAGAAACTGCTTAGCAGTGCAGCAAGCCCCAAAGCCTGGCTCTGGACATGGGAAACAAGTGAAATGTTAAGACTGAAGAAGCGCTCACTCCTTCAACCAATCAACACCTTGTACTCAGGGGCAAGGGCAAGGCTGCAGGCAGGCGAGTTCCTGGCTGGTTTTCGGACAACATCTCCTCAAACACATGGACAGTGCTTGAATGTGACCGCAGCTGTTTCTCTGTCGGCGCACAGACGCACTATCCACGTCACTGACTGTTGAGTAAAATCGTGATTAACGGACACATTTAGTCACTTTGGCTTTATGGTTTCCCCCACATGATATTTGCGCAAGTCTTCGGGATAATGTGACGGAGGAAATATCTTCAAATAGTCTACGCACGTGAGATACAGAATGTAAATATGACAACAGACATTTCCGCTGGACCTACGTGGAGACCAGGAATTTTGTGTAGGAATATTAAGCAATATGCGCTGAACTTTTTTTTTTAAACGGTACCATATCACATTATGGAGAGACGCTTGTATTGCGCATATGGGCCCTATAGCTATGCGCAAAACATCAGTCTCTCCATAATGCCTTTCTTAGACGAATCAAGTGGCAATGGTACACTACATTTCACTCGTGCAATTTAGGTTTTAAGCTGCATTTATTTACCAGACATAGGATCCCACCCACATGCGAGTTAAAGGAACGATACAATAAGCAGCTCAGTGGTGCTGCATCAACTATGAATTGTACTGAAACTTCCCGCGGGTCTCGTGCTTCTTGGAGTTACTTCTAAGAGAAAGGTTCCCATTTGATGTGGAAACAGTTGGCCAGCTAATAATTAAATTCAACAAGTCTCTTGAGAGAGAACAAGCTTAGACGTAATCTTAAAGTAGGGTAACCTCATTCCAAAGTCAAAGACCAAACTTAAACGAGATTTCATCACTGTCACGCTGGAATGTAATAACACGGAACGCTGACCAAAGACATTGCTTTTCCCATGACTTTTAAAGAGAAATTATAACTGAGATTCGCCTTCGCCTTGTCGATTCTTATGGGAACGACACAAAAATCAGTTTAGGAAATAAATGACTGAATCCAAAACTGAGAAGTCAGTTAGCTCAACAGCTGTGAGGCGCGTGCGTTGCCTGAGTGCAGCCGACTCTACTTACCCTGAGGTGTCCGCTGTGGCGCTTGTCATAAACGACGTGAGGCTGCAATCCTGAGGAAAAACAACCCAGAGGACGACAAATGCTAGAAGTGTCGAGCTGTGTGGTCGACCCATGTCCTTCGTCCAGCGCACCCGGAGATCTGCTCACATTTGTTCCAAGTCTCTGGACAGCACATTAAGAACTGTCTAAAAAGTCGAATGTTAAAACCGCTCAGTCCTCCCAAATGGGTCCAATAAAACTGGCTCCACCTGCTAACATTTGCTGTTAAACTTTAAAAAGAAGCGTGTAAGAGTTAAGGGTACAAATAAAGGGTGTTAAAATGATGTAGTGCTGAGTGCCAGAAAACATGAGCGGGAGATGTGCTGTCTTGGCTCAGTTGTTGCGCACTGACTTCAGACCTCCTTCAGACACTCTGGTCGACTTTACAACTCCGCGGTGATGAGTGCGCCGCTTAATCCCCACCGGATTTGCATTCCTGCTTTTAAGAACTGATTTAGCGCAAAGTAAATGTTTGACAGCGGAAAGAATGACCTCCACATCGTCCTCTTGTGGAGTAATCTTATGTTGTAGCACACACCAAGCGCATTGAAGCCCATCTTTAGCTTTTCCTCTTCCCCCTTCATCTTCCACAATAGCCATTTTAGTGGTCAATATTTCTCATTTCCTAATGTTCCCTTCATTTGTGTAAATTCTTAAAAATAAAATAAGATAAAAAGCAGATGACCCTGCAACTTTGGTTAGTGAAGTTGTGATGGTTAACATTAATATGGTTATTCAAAATTATATTCTTCATTACCATACATTTGGTCAGTATATAGGCTACCTATCCCAAAAAATACTCTCATTCTCTCTCCTCTCTTATCACCTACAATGTGGTGGAGTAATCCCCCATCTGAATTGGACAGTGTGAATAATGACTTCCTGAAGTCTGCACTTCCTCGTGTAATATTTCACCTAACTCCAACTTTGATGTCAGGCATTTCCCTGCACACCTGACAAATGCATGCAGCATCTGCATAGGAGAGAGAGAAAAAGAGAGAGGTCTACTGAGGAAAAAGCTCATATGACCACGAGAAGTTCCTGGAAAGAACTATGTCATCAGGACTGTGGAGCCAGCAGATGTTTGTTGGCAAAATGAAAACAAGCATCCTTGTGGTGCTTAGATGCCAAACGTCTCTGTTGTCGCTTTGCAAACCTAGGCTACCTTTTTCCAAGTAAGTGCTGAGGGCCACCACCAAATTATCTCTAGAACAACACTCGACAATGTGGATTGTTCTCCGAAAGCATCTGCTTATAACGTATCAAAACAAAAGAGGCCATGTCCTAATATTTACACATGGCCGAGGTTGTTTGTGTGCATTCCCCTTGTAAATTAGTTTGCCTTTAGTGTTGTCAGCCCTTTTATGGTGCCCACCGGAGGCCAAAGTGCTGCTCAGAGAGAGAGAGAGAGAGAGAGAGAGAGAGAGAGAGAGAGAGAGAAAGAGAGAGAGAGAAAGAAAGAGAGAGCGAGAGATGTGTTGGAAGGAGATAGAGGGGGGAGACATGTTTTGGAATGGAAGAGGTACAATAAATGTGCTGGACAGTGGACAGTGTTGGATAAGACAGAATTGGACGCGGATGGCAAACAGGAGGATGGTTAACATTGCAAATAGTGAAAGATAAAATGATTGTATTTATGTAACACATAGGCGCCCTTTATATAGGCTATGCAGCGGAGTACTTGCTCTCTCTCTCACACACAAGCGCGCGCACACGCACACACACACACACACACACACACACACACACACACACACACACACACACACACACACACACACACACACACACACACACGCACACGCACACGCACACACACACACACACACACACACAGGCCAGCTGCAAATGCAGCCATGTAAGCTGCCAAATAGAACATGGGGTTCAGGTAAGGGACTCAGTGTTGCTCCTTGGTTGCTGAGTGACTCATCTACCTACCACTGGGTGGAGAGAGAGAGAGAGAGAGAGAGAGAGAGAGAGAGAGAGAGAGAGAGAGAGAGAGAGAGAGAGAGAGAGAGAGAATGAGATAACATGCAGAAAGTAGGAGGAGAACGAGCAGTGCAGGTTAGAGAGAGAAAGTACCAAGAGAGGTGTATAGTAAGGGGGGAACTTGAGGACATGCACTGGTGAAGTGCACGCAGGACATCATGTGGGCAGCAAGAGGGGATGATTTGTACTGGAGAGAGGACAGAGAGAGGAGCAGGAGGTGTTTCAGATGAAGATAGGAGCAGGGGAGCAAGGGGACCTGGAAAGAGTGGAGGACATATGCTGGATCAATAGATAGTTAGAAAGATTATAGGAGGGGATTTGTTGGAGCGAGTGTAGAAGAAAAGAGAGCTAAGAGCAGCGAAGCAGCACATTTGTTGTCCAGAGAGAAGGAAGGGAGAGAGATGAAGATGTGGTTGATAATGAGAAACAGGAGGGGGGAAGTGAGAAGGTGGAGAGTGGAGAGCAGGACATGTGTTTGTAGAGATGGAGGATCTACGGTAGTAGTTAGGTGTCAGTGACACGTATGACACTTAATTACACAGGAAAGCTACAGCCACCCAGGAGAAAACTATATATCACAAGACTTTTTAATCTTGCATTACATTTCAACAGATATTTCTATTGTACAGAGGTGTTTCGGCGCAGTTCGTCCGCCTCGGGGCCCCGAACTCATCACCTCATCAACAAATGACTTCGGCAATGGGAGGCACAATACGAGACCGCTGAGCTAAAGGGCCAATCCAATAGCACAAAGCTATCGCACTGTATTGAGGCTTCAGGAGGGAGGTTTACTAACGTTCCATGCCACATTCTGCTAGTTGGCCTCCGTTACACTCTACCCCCTAAATCTCACTCCCATCCTGGGTCAACGGCACCACTGTAACAGAGGTGTTCCTGCGCAGTTCGTTCCCCTCTGGGCCGCGAACTCACCACCTTGTCAAGGCATCGATTCGGCAATGGAAGGCACAGTACGAGACTGCTGAGCTAAAAGGCCGGTCTGATAGCCCAATGCTACCGCACTGTATTGAGGCTTCGGGATGGAGGGTTACAGTACTAACATTCCACGCCACACTCTGCTAGTTGGCCTCCGTTACACTATTCAAGGTGAATTAAAGTTATAAGTTGCCACTGATGTTTTCGTTTCCATGCTAATACCATGCAACTTCCATCTGCGACTTCCATGTAGGGTGATCACACATTGCACATTGCATATTGCAGTCAAGAAAACATTGTGCCAAATCAATAATTCCTATGGGATTTTCGTTACAGTTCGTGGATTGACGTTGAGTTTGTGAGCAAAGTCTTCCTAACATGCATGTTAGGCATGGATTACTAGTTGTACAGGATTCCACCAACAACCTTTACATTTCAACACCGATTCCCTAAATACCAGGCCTTAGTGTCCCTTGTTTCTTAGAGCAATAAGTATTTCAAATCCTTTGTAAAACCTCTATAATACAATGATTCAGTTACTGGATAACAGTTACTGGACGATACACATAATGACGCCGATTTTGACTCTTGATTTTGACTCAGATGTTTGACCATGGGCAAGTTTTGGTGAGTCATTGTGGTGTGGGGAAAAAACACACGCACACATAATCCCTGAGAGAGGAGCTGAAGACCAACTCCAAGCATCAAGCTGTGGCCTCCTTTTTTCTTGGCAACTTCACATCTGGAGTAAAACTGATAGAACAATACTGTTACTGCATCACAGTTAAGATACAGGCAGCAGAGCTGACTTTTGATTTTGAATAAAATGTAAGTTTTGTAGGCTACTTTTAACTTTCCTCATTGTGGGGAAACACAAACACAATCCACAGAATGTGAATGTTGCAACAGACATCCTGAATGTGTTGATTCCAGGGCCGGATTTTTTTGGGATTCTGGGTCCCGGGGCCAGGAGTTTGCAAAGAGCCCCAGCCCCCGGCCCCCGGCCCCCAGCCCCCGTGGCCCACAGCCACCCTTATCTCTTTTCTCTCTTCAGATATGCCCTATAACAGTCATCCTAGAAAAGATCCTAGAGAATAGAGGGCCCCTGAAATTGCAACTGGCATCGGAATCGAATTTGCAAATGGCCCCCCGCCTGGCCTCTGGACCCTTGGGCCCAAAGGCGCTGGCCCCACTGTCCTGGTCTGTAATACGGCCCTGGTTTATTCATGTGGTGTATGAAAGTGCAAAGCAGGATAGCTGGCCAGAGCCAAGTAATTGGAACCAAATTACCCTTCAACTATGCATTGGATTCTTCACAAAGTCAGTGACTTGCAGAAGCAGATCAATGGACTTCAATGGAGTGCGTTTTGGTC
>NC_085878.1:47022487-47042487 GCF_034702125.1 Engraulis encrasicolus
ACATGGTTTACAACAGGCTGAGGTCAATGAGGGAAGACATTAACAGATATTTTTTTCTCTTCCACTAGACATGTGATGGACATCTGGTTTGGCCGCTTGGCAGGAAAAACTGGGGTGGAATGGGGCAATGTCGAAAAAGTTTAGAATATTTTCCAAATTCACTACAGGATGTTCATTTTTGCTCAGATTGAGCCTGCAATGGTATGCTGGATGAATTTGCTGATATGCATTGATGACCAGAAAAAGCATATTTTCGGGACCCTGAACATTCTAACACCATGTCTGTGTAAGTATATCATTATTGTCTATAGTTCATATCAATCATTGTCTATTGTCTGAAACTGTCAGTTTGTCTCCACTTTGACCAGGATTTCCTGGCAGAGGATACACTTACTGTAGTCTCAATGGGATCTTTCCGGGCTAAATAAAGGTTAAATAAAATAATGTTTAAAAAAGAAAGCGTTGAGACCAAGGCCACAGCTTTGCCATCTGATCCACATCTACAGCTGAGAAGCGCTAGGCAGGATACTTCCTTCTTTGGCAATATATCATACACAGACACACACAAACACACACACACACACACACGCACACGTACGCACACACACACACATGCACACGTACACACACACACACAGATGCACACACAGACGGACACACACACACACACACACACACACACACACACACACACACACACACACACACACACACACACACACACACACACACACACACACACACACACACACACACACACACACACACACACACACACACAGAGAGTATACACGCACACATATGCACACAATGCACAATGCAGACACAAACGCACATGCACATGTGCACACACAGACGCATCCATCCACCCCCCACCTCACACACACTCACAAAGACACACACACACACACACACACACACACACACACACACACACACACACACACACACACACACACACACACACACACACACACACACACACACACACACACACACACACACACACAACCACTGCACTGGTTTTAATATGCTCCAGACGTTCTGCATGCGGGGCAGGCGGGCGAGTGAGCAGGTTCCTGTTACTGGATTTACAGGCCAGTTTGGTCTCCTACACTGCTGCGGCTCCACCTCGGAGCACTCGGAGCACTCGGAGCACGGATATAGAAACACCTTTACATGTTCACACACACTTACATCTACACACACTTACACAGAGGACACAGAAACACACACTTGTGTCCATATGCATGTGTGCACATACAGAGAGAAATATATATATATATATATATATATATATATATATATAGAGAGAGAGAGAGAGAGAGAGAGAGAGAGAGAGAGAGAGAGAGAGAGAGAGAGAGAGAGAAACTTGCAATTCTATTTCAACTCAAGATTCTATCACATGAATCTATGAGGACCTTAGCAAGAAATAGTTTTATGCTCATAGTCCAAGCAATCTCCAGGTGCTCGTTTGAATGAAAACATTATTGACACTTCCTGCATCTGCAATGCGCTTATAATAAAAGTTTCCATTACAATCCAATTGCACAATCCCTTCTGACACTGACAGATCAATATCTTGAATATTATAGATTATGTTTGACTAGAGTCACCCTGGAGAATCTTACACAACAAAACCTGCGATGACTATCATCTCTCCGTCTATCTGCCTCTCTGTCTGTCCGGCATCTGTCTCTCTCTCTCTCTCTCTCTCTCTCTCTCTCTCTCTCTCTCTCTCTCTCTCTCTCTCTCTCTCTCTCGTTTCGTGTTGTCCTGGTGTGTTTGTGCGTGCGCGTGCGTGCGTCCATGTGAGTATGTGTGTCAATCTGTCTGTCTGCACATGTCAGTGTTAGTGTCCAGCAGAGACAATGTGTGGGCTTTGGTGTTGACGGCCAACTCTCACAATATTCGAATGTGAAAGCTGCAGGTGTTACGTGTAAGATGCATATCTAGTTGATTGTCTTCTCTGGCCTGGGGCGTAACTCATGAACTTTTCTCAGTGGGACTCCTCTCGGAGGGACGAGAGAGAAGCGAGAGAGCATCCAAACAGAGCCATCTGCAAACACAAACACATGGAAAGTGCAACAAGAGAGAAAGTCTTGATCCAAGATCACAACGGACTCCGGAATGGGTCCCAACCCCCCTCCAGGCTCCGTCTCTGACTCAGACACACACGGACGCATGGACATAAGGACGCACGCACACACGCACGCATGCACGCACACTTGGACTGCTATCAACTCATTTTTGGAACGGCACTATCTGATGTCTGGAGAAGAACACTCCCTGTGGACAAGGCCAAGGACTGTGGTCCTGGTGTCCTGGTGTGTGTGTGTGTGTGTGCGTGCGTGCATGTGTGCGAGTGTGTGTGTGTGTGCGTGTGTGTGTGTGTGTGTGCGTGCGTGCATGTGTGCGAGTGTGTGTGTGTGTGCGTGTGTGTGTGCGTGCGTGCGTGCGTGCATGCATTGCGTGTGTGTGTGTGTGTGTGCATGTGCTCGCGCAAACACTTGTAAGCGTGCGTGCGTGTGTGCGTGCATGTGTGTGTCTGTGTGTCAATGGGCTCTCGTCCACTTGACCCTGATTCACTGATTCATTCAACAGGTGGAGTCCAACAAGGGGGTGGGGGGCAGCAGGCCAACGAGGGAGGGGGCTGAGGGGCAGGAGGCTGGGGATGGATGGGGGGGATAATCATCTAAGCACAGACTAAAGCTGGCAGCATGGACAGCGACACCAGCCATGAGACAGTCTGGTGGGACACAGACTTGTGCAAACCTCACACAAACACACACACACACACACACACACACACACACACACACACGCATGGACACACACACATGCACGCACGCACGCACACACACACTCAGACTCAAGCACAAAGAGACAGACTTTGGCGGGCAGGCAAATTCACAATTTATAGGTCTATTTTCCAGAATTATGAAAACGGCTGTTATTCATGTGTTGCATTTTGTGTGTTGCGTTGTGTGTTGTATTGGTTGTGTCTGTGTGATTTGTTTTGTAATGAGAAATTTTAGCCTAACCATTCAAGGTTGCATGGTTATTGCACATCCTTTTAGACAAAGAGATATTACTAATCAACAACATCAGAAAATCTGTGTTTTTATATTCGTTCAAAATAATTCAAACATCATTATTGCATTTCAGTTGCCAAGTGCCTACCAAAATTTGACAAAAATGTCTAATCTCTATTCAGAGAGAGAGAGAGCACATGCACATATGCAATAGGTTATGACATTTATGCAGATGTATATAACAAGTCGTCAAGGAAATGAGCATGGAGACAGGAGTATGGCGTGTAGCCTTGGCTAAGCAACACACTCAAATGCAAAGGCTTGGAAAAAATAAATGCAGGAAAAGGCAGGTAAAAAAATGTAGTGTTAATTCAACACTCAGAAAACACTCTGTGACTAAATTCACTCTAGAAGATGTGAAATCAACTCTCTAAGTGTTCACACTGCACGTTTTACTGTGTAAGTTAAGCTGTGTGGTCATTACCTATGGGCTTTATGTTGCTTTACAAGGCTATTACTCTGCAGGTATAGAGGATTGCAAGCTGCTTTATACAGCATTTGTTGACGTACAGCATTGTTAACTGCACAAGCATGAGCTTAGAAGCTTAGAACATATCAGCCGGGATGATGATGATTACACATGTAACATGGCTCTGTGTGTGTGTGTGTGTGTGTGTGTGTGTGTGTGTGTGTGTGTGTGTGTGTGTGTGTGTGTGTGTGTGTGTGTGTGTGTGTGTGTGTGTGTGTGTGTGTGCGTGTGCGTGTGCGTGTGCATGCGTGCGTGTGTGTGTGCTGCTGGGTGTGTGGGTGTGTGTGTGTTTGTTCGCACATGCGTGTGTGTCTTTGTGTGCACGTGTCTGCATTTGTGCATAAGTGAATTCTTTCTCCCACACAAACAGTAATGATTCATGTCCTGCTGCTGCAGCACCCTGTCCCTGACACACACTGCAGGAAATGCAGGAAGCAACAAATTAAGAGAGGCAACGAAGAGGGGAGGGAGGTGAAGATGAAGAGAAATGGGAGTGTGAGTGACTTAGTGAAACCAGGGGTAAAGGACAGGAGATGACAGGACAGGATAGGACAAGACAGTGCAAGGGAAGGAGAGATTATCTTTGTGGCTTCTTAAATGAAGAGAGGAGGGGAGAGAGGAGGAAAGGAGAGGAGAGGAGAGGAGAGGAGAGGAGAGGAGAGGAGAGGAGAGGGGAGGAGAGGAGAGCAGAGCAGAGCAGAGGAGAGCAGAGCAGAGGAGAGGAGAGGTATGCTGTACGGTGCAGCGCGATGCAAGGAGAAACAGTGTCTTGGCAGCTTCTGCTTGTGACTTAGGTGAGGTAACATCACCACTGACATCCTCTTGCCCTTCCAATGATTAGGTAACCACATGAAGCAGGGCTGTCTCATCGGCCCAGCATGAGGTCATCAAAGACAGTAATAAGGGGCTCCACACTCCTGGATCAGCAATTGCTGCACACTTGCACACTTCAAATTTAACTGTTTTGTTTTGCCTTTGCACACTGGCTGCAAAATGGACGTCAGAGATATCATAGACGTCATAGATTTCTATCCACAGCAGCTGTTCCAATAAACTAAAATGCAATCCCAACATTGTGGTGTAGAGATAGAGAGTAGAGATCATCCCGTTAGAGTAGAGATTCATCCCCAAAGGAAATTAATTGAGAAGTTCAATGCATATCCACAGCATCGTGAATGCTCATATTGAATGAATGAATTTCAAACATTACAAGATTCAGAGATTTTAGTGTCCAAGAGTAAGAATGAATATAAATGCAGCGGGAACAATCTTTTGCAATTGACACGACACTGGCATAAGAATGTGCTCTGCTCTAGGAGATTTGTGACTTGCCAAAGCCAATGTGAGCATGGCAATATTTAGTTTTTTAATGGAGCTACATACAACCACAGTTGTCTTGAGGACATCACAAGATGTTAAGTCAGTCTTGTTTACCACCTAGCCCTTGTAATATGTGAAAATCAAAATAATAAAGTGTACAGCACAATTAATTGACTTGGTTCATTTATTATCTGAGCGAACAACCTCTTTTTGCCCTTGTGTGTCATCAGGGTTGCTACGGAAGAGTGATGATGCATAGCAGAAAGCAATATTACATTCAACAATTGATTGAAAGCTCTTCAGAGGATAAAGGAATGGCACCAGTTGCTTAACAACACTGAAGTCGCTCGAAGCCACTGTAAGGAATTTAATTTTTGCACTGTCACAGTCAGTTGAGAAGCACCATTAATCCAAATCGCCGATATTACAGGGGCCCTATCTGGGGGACAAATTTCGAAAATCACCCCCGAAAAACAGGGACAGTTGGCAAGTTATAATTTGCGGTGCACCACCACTGGATATACATAACTATAGGGGGAAACACTGGAACCAAAGCAATAACACTGATACCAACCACAATCAACACCTAAGGGGTGATCAGCCCCATAGCTGGCTCAGAGACTTGTCTGAGATCTCAGCACTCTTATCGGGTAGCATGGCCGGCCCCTCTGCTCTCTACTTGCAGACAGACATAGCAGACTGCACGGCTATAATTCCAAACACCAGAGAACAATCAGTTACTGGAGAGATATGATTCTCTCTATGATTCCCTCAATGACTCTCTCTCACCTGAGCTTGGTTGTACAACTTGTAGCAAATATCTTAGATTCTAGGATGGTAGGGAAACATAATGTATTACTAAGGAAGCAAACCTCTCTCAACACTCTGTGGTTGTACACTACACCGCATTTCACATTATTACGCAAATGACATTTTTTGCCGTTTTCCTAAATAATCAATAGAAATGACAGTCGTCATAATTTTCAAGTAATCGGCCATTAGAGTACAATTACAAAGTTTTTGAATGAACCTTCCAATGATAACGGTATTTTTTTAAATAACAAAAAACTTAAAATGCCCAAAATGCTCTGTTCCAAATTATTACGCAAAACAGTTTTGTAGTGTTGTAATACAAATTTCTTTCTTTTTTTTCCCATTTACATCAAAACAGTTGGCATTTGGTACCTTCTAAATTACATTTCGATGTTCAAAACTTGGTCATAAGCTGTAACTGGAATGCTGCGTTTAACATTGAAGTCAATGGCAGGGCATTGCATGGGAGTTATGGAAGCCTAGATATCCTTGATGCTTTGCTCTCAGCTGTTTTTGTTTGTTTGGTCTGGTGACCCACACTTCACTCTTCAATATACCCGTAGATTTCCATGCCACGTGTAGCTTTGGAGGTGATGACATTCTAACTCACCAGACATAGCATCCCATTCATTTTCAATGGGGTTTTATGTCTGGTGCGTTAGAATGTCATCACCTCAAAAGCACCTAAACGTGGCATGGAAATCTACGGGTATATTGAAGAGTGAAGTGTGGGTCACCAGACCAAACAAACAAAAACAGCTGAGAGCAAAGCATCAAGGATATCTGGGCTTCCATAACTCCCATGCAATGCCCTACCATTGACTTCAATGTTAATCGCAGCATTCCAGTTACTAAGACAAAGAGCTTATCACCAAGTATTGAACATTGAAATGTAATTTAGAAGGTACCAAATTCCAACTGTTTTGAGGTAAATGGGAAAAAAAGAAAGAAATTTGGATTACAACACTACAAAACTATTTTGCGTAATAATGTGGAACAGAGCATTTAAAGTTTTTTATTATTTAAAAAAATACCGTTATCATTGGAAGGTTCATTCAAAAACTTTTAAATTGTACTCTAATGGCTGATGACTTGAAAATTATGACGACTGTCATTTGTATTGATTATTTTGGGAAACAGCGAAAAATGTCATTTGCATAATAATGTGGAATGCGGTGTATATGTGAACAGGGCCCACTGACAGCTTTGGTGGGGCCCGGGACAAGGTCACCTGAAAGACCCCCCACCCCAATACATACACTATAATGAGGGCCTAATTCTGGGCCCCTTGTCTCCATGGCCCCAGGAAAACTGGCATGTTTGTATCCCCCTGTTGGCTCCCCTGCCTGTACATTACATGTGGAGCGGGGCCCACAGGAGGAGGCTGGAGCGGTCATCTTAGATGTAATCCACCACTGTGACCATGATGCTCACCCCTGTCACCCCTGCACAACACCACCATGCACCACTCCTCCACCCACCCTGTCAGCCTAATTTACACCCCTCCAGAGTGAGGACAGGGTGGAGGGCTTGGGACTGTCTGGATGAATGTCCCACTTGGGAGTGTGAAGAGAGCAGGGCCGGAGAGACACGCACACCACACACACTGGCCCAATCAATCAGGGGCCAACCGCGGTGTGCGTGTCTCGTTTTCGTGTGTGTGTGTGTGTGTCTGTGTGTCTGTGTGTGCGTGTGTGTGTGTGTGTGTGTGTGTGTGTGTGTGTGTGTGTGTGTGTGTGTGTGTGTGTGTGTGTGTGTGTGTGTGTGTGTGTGTGTGGTGTGTGTAGCCTGATAGTGCTTGGATTCAATCTGTCCGCAGTGTAACACAATAGCCAATATATCTGCTTCTTCAACACATGTTCGCATTTTATGGGTACTATGGGTCATACCATAAATGTATGTGTGGGTGTGTGTGTTTATGTCTGACACGCATGAATTCACACAGGCGTGTTGCTGTCAAGGATATGTTTCTCTGTATGCACTGTATACAGTTTACACGTGTCACTGTGTACGTACATGCTTCTGTTGGCGTCAACATACCATGTGTGTGTGTGTGTGTGTGTGTGTGTGTGTGTGTGTGTGTGTGTGTGTGTGTGTGTGTGTGTGTGTGTGTGTGTGTGTGTGTGTGTGTGTGTGTGTACGCATGAGCATGCATGTCTAGGATATACTGTATGTCTATAGGCCCTACTGTGTGTGTGTGTGTGTGTGTTCCTCACATCCACCAAGTATCAGTGGATATGTTTCAGCGTGAGGCAGGCGTATAGCATGTACAGCGTTACTGTAACCCCTGGCAGAATGCCAGCACTCCTTCGAGATGAGTCTCCTTGACTCTGTGTTGTCAGCGCCTCAACTGATGGTGGGGGGAAGAGAAGACATGAGACGAGAGGTAAAGGGAACCTCTCCCTGCCTGGAGGGATGCTAACGAGCTCAAGTTAACGGCGCTGAGCTAAAGCACGTGGAGTGGTGATAGCGCGTCTCACCCTGCGCCAAGTCAAGCATAACGCAACACGGGAGGCGAATCGCAAAGGGAGGCTAATTGTAAAGGGATGCTTCTATAGCAGAAGCAACTCTATATACTCTTTTTAAGCCCTGGACAAAAAGGACCACTTTTTCACACTTGGAACATGGTAGTTTTTCCAATGTTGAAATTATTAATGTTTCGGTGGTTCATCAATTCGTGACCATAGTAACATTGTGAACAGAACTTCTGAACTCCTTTTGCACCCTTCCATGAACTAACACAGCACTATTCTGGTTTGAAAAAAAAACCTTTGACTGATCTGCTGCTCAAATGAGACATCAGCAGTGATGGGCAACCTGGACTGAGAAGCTACAGTTCAGTGCCACATATTCCAAATGACTCACCTAGTTTTACGTTTCCAATTAGGGCATTGGGACAATGGTCATATGGAATCTGTGGCATTGGATTGTAGCTTCTGAATCCAGGTTGCATTTCACTGGACATCAGAAAGACAATTCTGCTTCCAACCTAGGGTGGCCAAATGGTTAAGTTGCTTGAGGCCTGCTGCATACTGACTGCACTTTGGCATTTGTGTACTGTGTATCAGTCTGTTGGTACATCTACTTCTGTAACTTGAAAAAAAGCTTGTTTTTCCTACCCTTGCTTTCTATGTTGTAATGTGAATTCATGGGGCTAATGTTCGTGTTGGTGGATATGCATTCAAGCCATTACCTTATTTTAATATGATGCCAGGCTAGTTCCGTTTTCAGGAGAAGCAGATATAGCAACTACCAGTTTAACCCATTAAGAAATGACATTATAAATGTGCTGTTAGTCGACGTCGAAGAGCATCACTAGCCCCTGTGTTATGTGTTAGTAGTGTAGTAAATAGTAGTGTAGTAAATTACTAATCACTACTAGTAATGGTAGTTAATTTTCATTGACTATTACAGCATTCCACTGGTGGAAAGGTGTGTATTTTGGGGCTACAGCAGAAAAACATGGCAGCCATTTGTATATTTCTATGCACCTTAACTTGTGCATGCTTTCAATTCATTGAATTGTTAAAGAGTTTACCTATTCCAAAGGTAAGGTGAAGTAGCTTTGTTGTACTGTATATTGTGGGGCTGACAGTACTGCTAAGCAAGGTGTCTTTTCTATTCTAAGCACAGCCTGGTTGCGTGACTATCTTTACTGTTGGACTATCATTAAATTTGAATCAAAACGTTTATGAAATAAATGAGAACGTAATGAAGACTTTGAGGTGAATTCATGTGCATCGTAAGTTGGCAATATAGCCCTTATCTCATAACATTAAAAACGGAGGGGGACCAAACAAATTGGACCACAGGCAACAAAACGAAATGCCCGCAGGCCCGTTTAACGAGGCTGTCTTTATTAGATGGGATAGATGGGACCCAGGGGTTGCTGAGGAAGTGGGTGAGAAATGATGGAGCAGACTGTAAACGCACTCGTAAGTAAGAGCAGATGCCAGTGGTGAACCCACACCACCGTCACCCACCATCGCTGCCACCACCCACCACCATCCCTACACCCGCCCAACAACAACCCACCCACCCTTCTCCCCCAGTCCCACTCCCACCCAATCTACCCGTCCCCCAACACCCCAGCTCCCCAGCTCCCCCCCAGAAAAACCCACCAACTCTGAATAAATGTTTGCTTTAACGTCACATTCCTCTCCCCAAGGGCACTTTTGGATGTACATGTAGTGTTTGTGTGTGTGTGTGTGTGTGTGTGTGTGTGTGTGCGTGTGTGTGCGCGTGTGCGTGTGTGCTGGTGTCATCTGGTGGTCTCTGGTGGCAGTGGTCATCATCATTATCCCATCATCGTCAAGTGAGGGCTGTCTGCGCTGACGCCTTCATCTGGCCATGTGGTACAGTGGCCAATTTTTGATTTTATTCACATGGATTATTGGGGGCCTGAGGATACAAAGGCAACAGGCTGATGTGATTGGCAGTGTGACTCGTTTTGGTGGTTTAAACACATAGTCTCCTATAGATGATATCAAAGGAAGGGAGAAGAGTTGAGAAATGTATGCTTCCTGAATGTGTGTGCGCCCACTATTCTAAACAAACACCATATTGTACCTTAGCCCGTTAAGACACGGCGTTATAAATGTGTTGTTACCAGAATGGCACTGACCAAGTCACAGTGCATTACTAAAGGCCCTCTGTTATGTCATAGTGGTGTAGTACTATGATAATACCTTTTCAATGACTATTAGTGTTCCACTGATGGAACAGCGTGCATTATGGGGCCACTGTGTCTTTTGACAGTGTTTCATGTTTTGCGATCACCGTGTTTCATGTTTTGTGAATTGTGTCATCTCTCTATAATCTGGGCTGTGAAATGTGAATTACTGTAGAAGATTAATATAATACTTTACTTGAGGAAGAGGTATGGCAAAGGGATGATGGAGTTCAAGCAGAGACAGCTTAAAGATGAAATCAAATACGATATTTTTTTTATTTTTTCTTAAACCACAGATACAGAATACAGGACAAGAAAGAACTTTAGATGAAAGTGAAGTAAAGCCCAACTGGGAAACTCCAATTCCCATTGTCATTGGTACACAGCACACAAGTGCACACTGCGGTGGGACAGCATGTTCAGGGTTCCTCAATCATGGAGGAGGATGGGGGAGAGCACTGGTTAATTACCTACCTGGCGGGTCGGGAGTCGGGTCGGGCCGGCAACCTTTGGGCCACAAGTGCCCTAACTGCTTACCCATGACTGCCCGATGAACATAGTCTGAAGAACAGCATACAGTAATTGGAATGACACTTGGCCCAGTTCAATAACCCTGAAGGAAAGGACATGATGTCCCATGTGTGGACCTCTGAAGTGTCCGAGCAACGAGAGTAACGAGGCGAACAGACAGACAGGACACTGAAGGGAACAAAATTGGAGCTTTGACACTGAGACACAGTCACAGTTATTGGCTTTCAAACTGTCCAAAACGTGTCCAGCAAGTTTGTTTTATTGCTTGAATACGTTCATACATTTTCTATGCAAACAATCCATAATATCCCTCTTCATGTTGGTGAGTATGTGCTTAACTTTTATTGCTAAATAATGTCCAGGCGTATGAGAAACCATCATTCCAAACACCAAAAATAAACAGCATGTTGGGAAACGAACAACATGTCGCAATATACATAAACATTAAAATAATAAAACAGATGTTGTTGATGTGCTGTATGTGTGCGTGTGTGGGAGTATGTGAGCGCATGCTTGTGCCTGAGCTGCATGCATGTACGTGTCTGTGTCTGTCTGTGCCTTGGTCTGTTTGTTGTGTGTATTTAATGGGACCAAAGTCTTTGCCTTACGTTACAAAACGTTTGCACATTCACATCCAAAAGTTCAGATTGTGTTGTGGTGCAGAGGGCTCTGCTTTCTACATGTATGTTTATTTATACTTCACTGGGCTATAGGAAATGCTGCATGCTGTTTAATGTATGTCTATTTCCCTCTTCAGGGTTTGGTCTGTCTGCGGTTTTATGCTTTCAAGGACAAATTAGGCTGAAATTAGACCTTTGACCTGCTGTATGTATGTTGAGGCTGTGGCATTGAGTTATATATACTGCACAGTATGTATCTCTATGATGAGCTTTCGGTCTGTACAGTTTTATGTTACAGCAGTGTTACCCAAACTTTTTCAGTGGGGACCCCCTTTTGGACTTTTCGCGACCCCCCACCCACCAACGTCTTCGCCTAGCAATGGATTTCTAGTAATACAGCAGACAAACTATTTTTTTTTGTCCATCAATATTGCAAGATTTTCCATTAATGGCTTGTCCGCTAATGTTGCTAGTAATCCACAGGACAGGAAATGCATCTACTAGCTGTTAGCTGTTAACCCTGTGGATTTCCTGTGTTTATGGAGTGTCCCTATTGTCCGCGAGCCCCCTTCAATACACCCGCGACCCTCCTAGAGGTCTTGACCCCCAGTTTGGGAACCACTGACTTACAGTATGAATGTAGAGAGTGATTGTGGCATTGAGTTATATACTATAGCCGATGTATCCACATGAAGGGATTTAAGTCTGTGTATTTTATATAGTCCTCAGACATTCAGGCCTTTGTCGTATGCATGTGGAGGCTGTGGCACTGTGTTGAAGTATATATACTGTACGTCCCTCTGATGAGCTTAGGGTCTGTACAGTCTTATGTATCTGTGGTCCTCAGACTTACGAATTATGTGTTCAGACATCCACCCAGCATCCCACAACCTCTCCTAATCTTTGAGGAGCACCTCCGTGTCTGACGTTGGCATATTAAGTTGCACATACTGTACAAGCAAAAAAACAGGTGCACATTGAGGCCCCAGAAAGATATGCTGAGAAGTATATGTACGTCGTGACCTTTACTGTATGCAAGCCACTGACAGCTTTGGCTAGGCTCAGGACAAAGTCAACTGAAAGCTAGTGCTTCTTCTTTTTGGCCTCCCAACGAGCAAGACCCTAACACTTTACACTCCCTTAACCAGTAGTGGTAGGGGGTTCTGTCAATGGACAGTCCCCTAATTGTATTCCACAGTTATTATGTCACACGGCCTAGTCACACTCCTAGTCCCCCCTTCTCCCCTCCCCCTCTCCCTACTTGCGAGAGAACTAGGAATGAAGGTATCAGTGCATCAAAGTCGAAGTACTCCGAATGTGTTAATATGCCTGTCATTACAGTGCCATTTCTTTATCTAGGTGGGAAATCGCCATGTTTCATTTTGTGCAACAACTTTTGGATCGGTTTAGTACAGGAGTTTACTACAAGATGTTTAAATAGGGAACATGTGGAATAATTTGGTCACTTTTAACTTAAGGCACCGAATCTGTCCGTCGGCAAAGCTGAGCCAAGCTAATCCTAACGAGTTTGGGCCTCGCGCGTTGCTGACTTGGGGGGGCGTCCGAATACGAGGCAGGTCGGGTGGAGCTCATCTCAGGTCAGAGAAGAACACACTTTATTATTGAAGCAGAGTGTACTGTTCCTTTAATTCCAACTATGAATACGAATAAACACAATTTTTCAAAAGCTGTTGTTTTTGGAAGTTATCCTTTTTGTGTGCCATTGTTTTGTTGTTGAGAAGGAGGCTTTCTAGCATCCTATGCCAAACTGTCCTTCCATCCATTGTCGAGATACTGAGACATATGATATATACATGATCCTATGCAATTCATTTGCGGTTTTGTGTTCAAAGATGGGTATTTGTCATGTGTGGAGACTTGGGAACTGGTTCTGGGCATTAGGACGGTCTCAGTCCTTAAGTTATGAGTCAGTGTCAAAACACCACACACAGCTGTGGTTATTGTTGTGAATGTGTGTGTGTGCGTGCACAAGCTTTGGCCCCCTGCATCCCTGGGGTTGGTACAACCGACCCCTTTTGCCTTCCCACCCCACATCAGCTTCCACGTGTGTGTGTGTGTGTGTGTGTGTGTGTGTGTGTGTGTGTGTGTGTGTGTTTGTGTGTGCGTGCGTGCGTGCGTGCGTGCGTGCGTGCGTGTGTGTGTGTCTCCGTGCGTGCGTGCGTGCGTGCCTGCGTGCGTGCGTGCGTGTGTGTGTACAACATGGAAAAGTGTTTGGAGGCTGTCTGTTTGTATGTGCACACACATCAATATATGTGTATGTCTATATGTCAGTTTCTGCCTGTGGATTTACAATGTGATCATATGTGCTGATGTATGTGTGTGTGTGTGTGTGTGTGTGTGCATGTGTGAGTGCGTGTGTGCATGCATGCATAGTGTGTGTGCCCAAGTGTGCCTAAGTGTGCCTAAAGGGCTCTGCATACTTCACGTGCGCACTTTGGCGCGAGTGGCGCGAGAACCATTAATGACGTCATCACTTGCGACAGACTATTCATACTTCAAAAGCGCTTTCGCTCGCATTGTCGGAAGTGCCCTCTGCTGTTCATGAGAGAAACGGCAGTATCTTTCGCAACTCGCAGCATGAGTTCTATGGATGTATAAAATAGAAAGCCAAACACGGCTGCTGTAGGGCTACTGAACGTCTGACTTGTGACTTACCACATTGAAACATAGATTTTTTTGTTGTAGCCTACATTGCCAGATCATTCCAAGACCATGTGAGAGCATTGTTCTAGCGGCAGAATTTATAAATAGATCGCGGAACACAACGTGCTTCTGAACATTTAAGAGAGAAGATAAAATAACTCTCTAGGACATTTTATTATCCTCAATATGATGCAGGATCCATTCTGTAGTAGCCTACAGTAGTTGTAGCCTCTCCTCGCAACTCCTGCTTTGTCTGCCTACCTGTATGGTCGTCGCTGGTGGCGCACGACAAGTTACAAAAATTCTGGGGTGCACGACGTCGCGCCACGGCAGCTCGCGCCACGGCGTGTGACGTCATTTTGGGTCACGTGAAGGCGCGAGTGAGGTCGCGAGTGAGGTCGCGAGTGAAGTATGAAGGAGGGTAGCGCCAGTCACGACAAGTATGAATCCCCCTTAAGTGTGCCTAAGTGTGCGCATGTGTGTGTGTGTGTGTGTGTGTGTGTGTGTGTGTGTGTGTGTGTGTGTGTGTGTGTGTGTGTGTGTGTGTGTGTGTGTGTGTGTGTTCAGTCAGAGAGTGAAAAAAAGATGAAGGGAGATCACAGTCAGGGTTGCCAGATGTGACTGATTTCCAGCCCGAAAAATGCTCAGAAACCGACTGGAGGCGCTGAATCCCATCCAGTTTGACCTAAACACAATTTGACTCTTCGTTCGTTCTCTTCGAGTCGCGGGGTTGTTGACATGTAAAACGAGGCATAGAGAACTTTGGTAGTGCACAGTTAGTTTAGATACAGGACCATTTGTACAGGCTGCACCTTGGAGAACTTTACCAGGCGCGGCCATCTTGTAAGTTGGGATAAGTCAATCAACGTGTATTGATAGGAAACGGCAAGATAGAAACAGAATGCAAAATTAATTCCGTAGAAATGCATGGATTCTCGATATTCACATTTGAAGCAGCTTCGAGAATCCATGCATTTCCACGGAATTAATTTTGCATTCTGTTTCTATCTTGTCGTTTCCTATCCTAATTTAACTCTACGAAAAGAAATATTGAATAACTTTCAGCCTCGTAAATGGGTGGAAAGTAGAGATTTAATACGATGGCTAGTTCGGTGCCGACCTACTCACAGCAGAAGCCCAATTTTAGTATCTGCTAACTAGCGCTGGAATTCTGAATTCTGGGCACGTATGGAAGTGAGCTATGTGGCAAAATTTAGCTCTTAGCATCATGTTTTAACACTGTTTACAGTTTTTCTCAATTGGTTTTGTACATTTCTCACAACAGAATAATGATTCTCAAAAGTCTTTGTTCAATTGTGACTTCCTGGTGTTACCTGTGCACATGGTCAAATCAGTTTCTCATTGTTTTCGGCATATACTGTAGCAAATGCTCTCGTCCACCATGTCATGGCTGTGTACAATTCTCAGTGATTTCGTACATTATCAATTGCTTTTGTCATATCACTCAAAAAGCTTTGTCACTGAATGCATGAAACTATCTCAATCTTATCTGATAGATGTAATATAAAACCGAATTTACAACATTTCCCATCCAATCTAAACAACATTTTGCTTCAGAAAAGATCCTCAAGAGTGTACTATTCAATTGACAACATGAGAAATTGATTTGACTAGCTTGTCCATACACTATGACACAATGACCAACCATTCTGCTGGCGCTGATACGTTCATTGACACAAAAAACTTGGTTTTGAAAGACAAATAAGGGTTTTGAGCAAGAGACTTGTTTTGCAGGTTATCCACTTTGTTTTGGCATTTGTTAAAGCTGTTTTGAGAATGAATATTATGTTTTGCAAATTGCGAGAGAGATTCGAGAAATGTGCAAAACCAATTGAGAAATACTGTAAGCCATTTTACAGCGGATTTCTCCTTTAACCCGCAGACAGTCATCCGAAACTGAGTGATCTGGCAACACTGATCTCAGTCAACGTAGTCTATGTGTGCGTGCCTTCAGGCATCTGCAAGTGAACAGTATGGAAATAATGGATTAGTCACAGTAATTCAGAGGAAAAGGAACAAGATGGATCGCTAACAAGGGCCAGCGCTCTAGCTTTAGCGTACTGTTTGTGTTCTCTTATGGGTGCTTTGTGTGTGTGCGTGCGTGCGTGCCTGTGTGCGTGCGTGCGTGCCTGTGTGCGTGCGTGCCTGTGTGCGTGCGTGCTTGTGTGCGTGCGTGTGTGTGTGTTCCCTTGTGTGTGTTCCCTTGTGTGTGTGTGTGTGTGTGTGTGTGTGTGTGTGTGTGTGTGTGTGTGTGTGTGTTCCCTTATGGGTGCTTTGTGTGCGTGCTTGTGTGCGTTTGTATTTTTGTGTGGTCCTCTACTGTAGATGTGTTTAGGTGTGTTTGATGTGTATGCCGTTTATGCTGTGTGTACATGTGTGTGTGGGTGCACGCACATGCGCGCGCGCGCGCGCGTGTGCGTGTGTGCGTGTGTGCGTGTCTGTGTGCGTGTGTGCGTGCGTGCCTGTGTGCGTGTGTGTGTTTGTGTTTGTGTGTGTGGAGAGAGAGAGAGAGAATGTGTACATGTACATGTGTGTCTGTGAATGTGTGCATGTGTATTAAGAGTGTTTATTTGTATGTCCTATCTGTCTGTGCATGCATGTATGTGCAGATAAATTGTCTGTGTATATCTGCTGTTCCAGTCTGCATTTACATTTCTAGAGCATGTCGACTTCGTCATGTGTAGAGGACCACACAGAAATGCAAACAAACACTCACACAAACGCATGCACACAAGCAGAATGGGCTTTTGTTCCAGAACAAAGTGGCAAGAGGCTTTTGCTGCATTACTTAATTTATATAATTCTAAATAGACGAATACAGTGGATAGATAGATAGATAGATAGATAGATAGATAGATAGATAGATAGATAGATAGATAGATAGATAGATAGATAGATAGACTCTCTCTCTCTCTCTCTCTCACTCTCTCTCTCACACACACTCACACTCTCTCTCCAACAGCTGGTCTGCCTTGCGGCAACAGCCCTGACTTGTCCAATTGACCTCTATTGGAGCTGCTCACACGCTGAGGCGGACTGTGACCCGCGTTTCGCTCTGAACAACGCCACTGTCACATACACATGTGCGCCTGATTATTTCCCTTCTCGACAGGCCTTCGCTCTCATCCCACTTCTCTCTCTCTTCTCTTTCTTCATTCTCCACCTTCTCCCTCCATCACGCTCATCACCTCCATCGCCCTTCTGTTCTCTCCTCCTTTACTTTCTCTCGTCCTCCACCTCCTCCTGTATCATTCACCCCTCCCTCCATCCTCCACCTCCGTCCCTTCTCCTTATGCTTCTCCTCATATTCTGAAGGCGTACCGATTAGGTTTGAGCAGTTACAAAAGTTTATGCGTTGATGCGGTGAGATGATTGGATAGATGGCAGCGCAGCTCAGCAAGCATTTAGCTGTTGTTGCAGGACAGGTGGGAGATGTGCAAGCACACCCCATATTTGCGTTACGAATTGCCCCCATTCATTTACATGGACGCTTCCTTAAGTGTTTCATCTCCTCCTATGAAACGTGTCTCTGTTCCCACTCTCCTGCTACCTTCCTCCTCCCACCTCTTTCTCTCCTCTCACCTCATCTCCCTCCTCTCTCTCTCTCCTGCTGCTTCTCCATGCTCTTGCCCCCTTGCCCTCTGGCAGCACTAGAAAGTCCAGCTGACGCATACACATTCTCTCTCTCTCTCTCTCTCTCTCTCTCTCTCTCTCTCTCTCTCTCTCTCTCTCTCTCTCTCTCTCTCTCTCTCTCTCTCTCTCTCTCTCTCTCTCTCACACACACACACACACACACACACACACACACATACACATACACATACACATACACATACACATACACATACAAACACGCACACTTGCAAGCCCAGCACAGTCCCCATGTCAGGTCCCACCCACATCTGGCTCTTACGCCATCTGGTCAGGCCCTCATCTATCCTGCTGCACGTCACAATCACAATAATGATAACAATAATAATGTCCTGCTGCGTAGTGACATCGCCGAGGCCATGGCCCATAGCCGTCACCATCTGGGCTGGAGAGAGGCGCGGTGCGGAGATGGCCCGCTGACAGGTTTGGCCGGACCCGGGTCAAAGTCATCTGAAAGGGCCCATAACCCAATATATTACAATTCGATGCAGACTCAATTCTGCACCCCTCTCCCTGGGCCTGGGACAGCTGACCCCTTTGTCCGCTCCCTTTGGCTTCCCTGCAAAGGGGACAGCGCTTACCGCAGAGCCACCGCCATCGCCATCCGCTGTGGTGCGATAACACGCGCCTCATTGGCCATTACAGGCCCGCCGGGCCCAGCCATCACGACACGTTGACACAAAGTTGGAGGGCGACTGCGAGAGGAAGGGATAAAAAGGGTGGGGCGGCAGAACACAAAACGACAAACGGCATGACGTGGTCGTTTTTCAAGCTCCACATCATCTCTGGAGCACTGCGGCACACAGCACAGCTCGTTAAGTATGCAAGAACAATCAGCTATGCTTTTGCACAGTCTACACACATTGTGTGAAAGGCGTGCAGCAATTGTTTCAATATGCATTAGTTATTGACATGCAATGTTTTGTAATGGCCATTTTGTTTGGTTTTTGAAGTGGCTTGGCGTGAGATGTTGTGGGGATTAAAGAATGAGATGTCATGGGGTTTTTTAGAAAGCAAAGAAGACATCCTACTCTGCACTTGATTCCAAGTTCATGTTATGTTTATAACAACCATTTTAACACAAAGGGAAGGAGACATGCTCTTCTGCACTCTAATTCCAAGATTCAATTCAAATTCAAAGCAACCATTTCAACACAACATAGAAGATTTAGATCTTTCCTGGTATGCCCACATCACACCATGCAAACACAATGAAACCATACAAAGCAGAACACAGTTGCTTGCTAGTACTGTATATATAAACCTGGCTGTATCCCAAATTTGGAAAGTGACTCCTGGACATCAGGAGACTGTAGGAACAAACCAAAGCAGCCAAAATGATGAAAATGGGAAAAGCTGCAAAAATGGTGTCCAACAAAATGGCAACATCAGTTCGGCCGGCACACATCTTTCCAAAGCGGGATTTGACCCAGGCCAAATTCGAACCTGCATCCCCATGGGCATGCAAGCCCATACGTGGGGGGCTTAGCACACCCCCGGTCTTTAACCTTTTTACTGTTTTCACCACCTTCAGTCTGTTCTTGCCGTAATACAAAGGATTTGTGCAACGTGCGCAAATGCCCTTATCTAATTAACACTTCCACAATATGCCTCATAGGAAATTGGTCACATGTACGTACCTCACAACAACACATCAGACCTCACACACAAGTTGCAACACCCAGTCACAATAGTGCTGACATCCAAAGACTCCCATGACCTTTGGGAGTGATTCATATTAGAAATGCTACTCCCAGATGCCCACAAGTAATATAAAAACCTCCCATAAGTCACACAAATTTATTTAGCTCATCAGGACAAGTGACAGCTGCTTGGAGTGACAAGGGAGACAAGGCAGAGTGAGGAAGAGTCAGAGTGACAGTGACAGTCCTCTGTGTCTAATAGATGACATCTGTCTCTCTTATTGAGCTATTCAGTTTTTTGAGACAAACAAATTTATTTCGCGTGTTGAAGCAGGGGGTTGTTGTTGACCTAGATGTAATAGGTTGGAATAGGTATAAGCGTAGTTTGGGATTTTATGGCTTTTATGTGATAGTGAAGTGATAGTTTTGAGATGGCAGGCAATGGTTGGGAGAGAGAGATGGGGGAGGATCATGGAAAACGACCTTGGGCTGGAATCGAAC
>NC_085878.1:47049987-47082487 GCF_034702125.1 Engraulis encrasicolus
GTTAATCAAATCAGCCTGGACGTCAACGGGGAGGTGAAGATCTGTTTCCAGGGCTGCTGACAGCTTTGACTGGGCCCGGGACAAAGACACCTGAGAGGGCCCAAAACCCAATACGTACAGTGTAATGTAATGAGGATCCAATTATGGGCCACATCTCTCCCTGGGCTCGGGAAAAGAGACCCCATTGCAACCCACTGTCAGCTTCCCTGTCTGTTACCACATATGCATGCAAATACATGCATACATGCACATATACAGTTATACACATCAGAAAAACAGGTTCAATACATGTTCAGAACCTGACCATTTTTTTAAATACACTTTTACAATGAAAATTACACAGAACAATTTTGCTGTCCAACATATAATGCTTTATGCATAGAAATCGTCTAATGTCATACTATACTGCTGTATGATTTACACATGCTAAAAAAAGTGTCAGATGTTGTGTTGGTGATGGGATGTTGACAAGCCAATTAGTACCACCTCTGGTATGAGCAACTTGATCATACCAGAAATCCCATCAGATTGATCTACTCTGTCTGAAGTTGGGAAAGTGCAGTGGGTAAAGGACTCCACACGCCCCACCCCCTTCCTCCTCCCCCAGCCTCCAATGCCTCCTCTGCTTTTCTTACTCTTACTCTTACTTACTCTTAAAGTAGGTGACCGATAATTACCTATTAATAACTCCTTTCCAGCAAGTCAAGGCTGTGTTGTTAAATAATTTTAACGAGAAAGTTGCCAACACACAAAACACCCACTGTAAAATGTTCTGTAAGAAGAGTAAGGTTTGTAAGATTTGATCCCACACAGCCAGTGATTAATAGTTGCCTCGTGTGGTTGCTGCCTTGTCCTCCCATCTCCTCTCTCATCATCTTGACCCTTTGAACCTGGCTGTAGGCGTGCAGAGAGCGTGGGCAGACAAGACTGATTCACACACAGCGCCGTGGACCTGCTGATTGCTAGTGTAGCTTCTTCCAAGAAGGTGGGTCAGGCAGCTCATTTGAGTCTAGTTCAGAGGTTCTGGACATCATACACTCATATTGGTCCGTAGTGATCTGGGTGACATTTACAGAGCTCCTTGCCATCGTCACTATTTTAGCCTACCCGTAGGAGAAGATTACATGTTACACATTGCATTTACTTATAAACGTACATCTTTCTACATTTCTACTACCATTTAACAATAAATGTTTTTTTTTTTTTTGCTTATTTTTTTTTATTTTTTTTCATTCAAAAAGATTCATACGGCACAGGACATCAAATGAATAAATATGTGTATATATTTTTAAAAGCTCACCCCTCTCTCATGAGTCAAATAAATCCTAAACTGATGGAAGGAGGTCAGTCCTTTTGTGGTCAGGCTGCTAATAAGGAAGGAACTGAAGCACACATTGATCCGGAGAGCGACAAAAGTGAAAGATGGAGCTAAATTGATTAGCGCTGCTCTGAGCATGGGGACCGATTGGTATGAGTCATGCTGTGTGTGTCGGGGTAAGGAGAGAGGGAGGCTGAGTGGGTTGCTGAGGTTGGTGGCTCAGTATTACACATTTTTGCTACAGTAGTACCATTCAATAGTCAGGGATCTATGATGATCCATGATTATTTATCGCAATTATTATTTGCAATTAGCAAAATAGAGGGGGGCAATCGCTATTCAATAGCGGCATGTTTGAATAGCGCCATGTAGGCCTAACCCAAAGTAGATACTGTAGGCCTACACAGTGTATTGACACACAGTGTACTCAGGTTCACATATTTATTTATATATTTTTTTTCTCCGTTTGAATTACATGCCCACTTGAACCATATATCTTGTGTGTGTGTATCAAGACTTTGCAGGTTAACTAAGCTCTACCACACCCGGTGACAGGTAAGGGGTCTGGGCACAATTCCATGCCATTTTCCTCGCTTGTTTTGCTGTTGTTGGTAAAAGTAAAGCAGCAGAAATGTTCCTTTACTGACCGGTTAGGGTTAGAGATGGTTTTGGTCAGGGCATTTTCGCATATAGCAACAGAAATTCGCAGTGGCAAAACAAAAGAGCCTGGTCACGTGACAACACAACTTTTTTGGGCCATTGTAGAGCACGAGTTAACATGCAAATGCTATTTCATGAGGACAATCTGAGTAGCCAGAGAGTCTGTAGAAAGTGGCGTGGAGTGGGGTCAGAGGATCATTGTGCGGTCCATGTCGAAGGTGGAGGAGGATGGTGTAGCGTGTGCCGGCAGCATCAGAGAATGTCACTTCTCATGGGCTGTCGAGAACCAAAAGGTGACACTAAGAGTGGATGAGTCATCCACAGGGGATGACTCACACATACTCACTCACACACAAAAAACCCGCCCGCAAGCATACACACACTGACACATACACACACATATAGACATATACACACGATGTATGCGCACACACACACACACACACACACACACACACACACACACACACACACACACACACACACACACACACACACACACACACACACACACACACACACACACACACACACACACACACACAACCTGTTTCATTAAGAGGTAGTAATGTGCTAATGAGCTGTCAGCTGCTGGCTTCAGCCTGCCTCCAATGGGTCATGGCTTTACTGATGAGAAGAGAAAAGAGACAAGCCAAGCTTGAACGAAAAGGAGAAAAAACCCACGGCAAAATAGAGGATGCCCATCGTACAGTAAGCCTAATATAGTAACCAGATATCGTAACTATAATGGACAAGCCTGGAGGAATTTTCTTTCTGAGACATCAGCAACAGTGATGGGTGTAATGACATGTGCCATTAAGACATCTACAGTGTGCGTATGCATGTGCGTGTGCGACTTAGCATGGCAGGTGACATGGAGCTACAGAAAGTAGGCTAAGTCAAAGAGTTGTGTGTGCTGTGGGGTGGGTAGGTTGATCGGGTTATCATTAATGATAGTGTAATACTTTGAAAATGAATGAACAATAAATTACAACAAATAAGCAATACAGTGTGAGCAAATAGTAAGTAGTTGGTAGTAATGTATATAGTAATAGTATACAGTATAGCAATAGTAATGTGTACAATGCAAGGCAATCTGCCCACACACACACACACACACACACGTACACACACGTACACGTACACGTACACACACACACACACACACACACACACACACACACACACACACACACACACACACACACACACGTACATACATATGCCTCCACACATGCACACACACAGAAGTTGGTCAAACTCCTGATCCACTCTGACAAGTTCTGAAAGGTCAGCTGAGACTTCAGGGATTAGGACAACTACAAAGATAGAAGAAAGATTGAAGAAAGAGAGAGAAAGAGAGAGAGAGAGAGAGAGAGAGAGAGAGAGAGAGAGAGGAGAGAGAGCGGGGGGGGGGGGGGGGGGGGGGGTTGGGGGGGGGGGGTTTGGGTGTTGGACAGAGACGCACATGCATGCACACACACACTCACACGCACACACCCACAGGTGACACCAGGTGACTAATGACACCTGACAAGCTGTAGGGTCAGGTGCAGCCCAATGTGTTGAAATGCCCAAGGGCACAGCCAGAAAACACAAAGAAAACTGTGCCACTGACAGTGTGACTTTTGTCCCTGTTTCGTTGTGGTTGCGGCAATGCTGTGTCACCATGTTTTATTCCTGTACCAAAACCTCTGTGATGATGTACTGTGCATTCCCGGTCATGTCACATCCTGTGAGACAACAAGGTTTTGATGACATGATGAAATTGTGGATAGTCACTATGTATGTATTCAGTGACTAACAATATGTACTGATAATGAAAGAATACAGAGGAAATTAGTAAAACGGAACAATACCAGTGCAAGAAGAACAATACTGCAAATGGATTACCAGTAGTATGATTGTGGTCTGGAATCTAGATGCTCTGTCATGACAAAAGTGGAAGAGGTGTAGGTTTCATCTTGATGTGGTTTAAGTTCAGGGTTTTGGTTTAAGATGTTAGGGAACGTCTTTCTTCTGTAAACATGTTTGTTTACCGTAAACATGTTTGTCATTGTTTCCCACAGAGTCTGACCTCAAGCCCACCACAGTCACGCAAGAAAAAGCATCACTCAATGGTAATCATGGTGATTTGCACTTTTTGATGAAGGAATAACTATAGTATGAGCCACTTATTTTCTCCCCTGTCATGTGCATTCCACGGGACATCCAAGGTCTCTATGTGGGGATGGACACTGCCCGGACCTTCCAAGGACCTTGCATGGTGCATTCAAGGCAACATGGTACCAACTCAGTGGCCCCTACTGATCATTCCCTTATTCCAATCATAATAATAGACACTGCCTCTGATACAGTCACCATCTAAATGTTGAGCTATGGAACACTGTATTGTATGTGTTGTTGTATTATGTTGGAGTACATTTTGGCGATGGTTATACATGGGTTTGCAGTGTTTGTAAACACCATGTTATGAGGAGGGGCAAGACACTGGCAGCCAACCACGTGAGCTAATTTTTTGACCGACAGCGGTTTCCAACAATTCCAGAGGTTGAGTTGTGCGCAGCTAATTTCACACAGTCAGGGTAAAACAAACATTTAGAGCCCATGTATAGGAGAATTTTGCAGTCAATCAATCCATGGGCATGAAAATGAAAGCTAAAATGTAATGTAACATACATTTAATGATGATCTAAAGATATAATAACCTAGATAATAAGCAACAAGGAGCAATGCAACGTTCAGTTCATTTGCCAAATTCAGTTTGTCTTAGTATAGTAGTTGCAATCTCATTATTCAGTCCATGCTCCAGTATGTTTTCATTTCAATGAATGGCCTTTTAATAACTGAAGTGGATATTTTCTCAGGCCTTGCACTACACTCTGGCACAAATATAGACTATCCTGTTGGGCACTCAACAGGCATGCAAATTGATTAGGAAGATCTCTGATAGAGGTCACAACAGAGTTGAATACATCTCATCAATAACTGTGCTGTCTTGGAGGATGCCATAGCCTGCTGTTATTTCACAAGCTGTTTTTCATTAAAAATAATTACAAGTCATCTTCTCGCACAGTCAGAGCTCTGATGTCTCCACACACGCTATGCCCTACTCATGGCACACACACACACACTCACACACTCACACACACACACAGGCTGGGAAAGCATTTCCTCTCAAGTTGAAAAATGAATGAGATTTTGTTTTTCTTGAGACAAATGTAGCTGCCTGAAGCACCAAAGTCAAATTGCCAGTGATGTCGACTACAAGCATGCATCAGTGACCAGCCAATCTTGATAGAAAACGATGCTGTCACATGTTGTTTGAAGCGAATTATCTACAACATGATTGGGTCTTCCGGTCGATGGACTCATATCTAAAAATCACACTCTCCCGGGGTGTTTGAAATAAGTCACGTAATTACCCTTTGGTAAAGAAAGCTGTGCTTGAGCACTTTCAGTGTGACGGTATAATGTCACCACATCACAGATTTCTTGTATACATTTTCCTGTGAGTCAAAAGGTCTGCTTATCCATTCAGAAGGCAAAGCAGTGACTTTGATGACTTTCCGTCATGTGCTGTCATCAAAGCCTTTTCACAACCTCCCACAAGGAAGTTTGTTTTCAAACTGAAACGTGGGGTGATCAGAATAAGGTTCACTACTTTTATTTTCACTATCACTGCATCAAACAGTTGAGAACAAGTTGTACAACACAGTCCATAAATAAACAAAAAAAAGTCTTCATGTCGGCATTCCACCTTGATTAACAGTGTAGACGGTGATAACACAGTGGCGTTTCTATCGCACCTCGTTAAAACATATTATCAGATAAGTACTGTAAGACTGATTGTTTGGTACACTGTGATGGAAAGGTGGACACATGTGTGTGTGCACGTGTGTGTGTGTGTGTGTGTGAGAGAGAGAGAGAGAGAGAGAGAGAGAGAGAGAGAGAGAGAGAAAGAGAGAGAGACATACCAACACGCATATATTAGCTTAATCTATTCAACAAGCCATGCTTGTCAGTGTCAGTCTATATCATGAGCGTACTGTAGCGTTTCCCTCTGTAGTGTTATAGATGGGAACTGTAACTTCAAGAACCACATCGAGGTTGTCAGAATAAAACCATGCAATGACTATGCGTGATGCACAGGCTGCAACAACACACACTGTATAAGTCACAATGTCTTCACACAAACACAATCTGTCCAGCACTGCACACTGAAAGCGACGGAATGTTATTCGTGACCTCACAGACAACCCCAGAGTTCCATAAAATGGCATGTCCACCACATATTCAGTCCGTAGTGGCAGTGACACATAGCAAGCACAAATACAGAAATGCTCAGATGGTTTTAAGAAAAGGGAAATGAGAGGATGTATTTACTTAGTGGTAGAAAATTTGGCAGTGAGGAACACTCAACACAACAGATCCTAAAGTTGGAGATCTTTTGGTCCTGAACGTAGGCTACACAGTTTTTTTTGTTCCTGTCTTCTTGCTCCATGTGCAATTGGTTTTGAAGGACACAGGTCATATGAAGAAAATAACGGTTAGATGTTCTTACAGCATCTTTGATTGGATGAGATACTGTGAGGTCATTCTAAGAAAGCTTGTGGTTGGACAGTGCACTGTGAGGTCACTCGAGTAGCATCTCTGGCTGGAGGGTGTGCCAGCGAGCTGTCTCCACCTGACCTCGAGCACACATCTCTTTCCAGTGGACCACTCCAGACTCCGGACCCTCATATCCAATAAAAACACGGCCGAGCACGCTGCTTTTGGTGTACAGTCGGCCCTGTCAGAAATAACAGGAAGAAGTAAGTACTTAATATAAGGTAATGGAGATAACTTAAAATGTAAGGAAGAAATAAAATTTCAGCACACTTTAAGTGTGGTGTCAAGACATTTCATATTACTAACATACATTTCACTACTATAATTTAACAAGCCATTTCTTATTATCCCATTTCTTATTATCCCATTTCTTATGATGCCCCTGGGTCTGGAATAAAGAATGAATTGAAAATTATTACCTGCATAATGATGAACTCCAGAACGAGTGATAGTGAGGAGATGTCCCCAGCTGGCAGGTCAAATAGGAAAGGCGCGTTCCAAACCGCATTGTGTCCTGCTGCCCCCTTCGTCTCCTTGGTAGCGATCACTTTACCGCCCTGTCTCAGGTTGATGACCACGAAGTGATCTATAGGAAAAGTGTTCCGATGAAACGAGTTGCAATGAATAAGGTGTTGATTTGCAAATTAACAAATTAAGGTGATGGAAAAGGTAGTGCGTATATGACACTTCATGTGCACAAAGAAACCATTATGTGATTCAGTAGACAATGTTATTCAAAGTTCTTTATTATGTTCTATATTAATCATTATTAGTTCTTAGTAAGAGCTCATGAGCAAGAAACTACTTTCTTACAGTTTTCTTTTACGCAGAGGCACAAGAAACAACAACCCAAGCAAAGAAGCAACAACCCAAACTGGTACCTGGTGTCCCTGGCATGCGTGTCAGCTTGGCCAGGTTCTCTGCCTTGCGGACCATGACCTTGATGCGGTGGGCCACCGTCTGATACTGGAGCAGGACAAAGAGCTGGCCCAGGACACGAGGAGGGCCACACACAGACACCCGCCGACCCCCCACAGACTCCTGGGAACTCACACTCTGAAGGAGACAAGAGACGATGGAGACAACGATGACTATGTTATGTAGACATGATGATGAAGATGGAAGAATGACGTGGTCTGCACTCCAGCCTCTGTGGTTCTCATGACAGCAGAATCAAGACAGACTGGGCTACCTCTAATCGACTAGACACACCCAGGGATGACTGGAGCGCTCAATATATATACAGTATATATATATATATATATATATATATTTTTTATTTTTTATTTTTTTTTATTTGGGTGCACAAAGTGACTGACGTTTCAAAAATATGCTGAGTGGTCCGACCATTCCTGGGTAGTCGATGAGAGATAGCCCAGACTGTCTTGAGACAGAAGGATGACTTTGACTAACTGTGACTGCATACATTATGTCATTATGAATTGGCATGGGCATCTCCATAAATTGTGGCCGTCCTGACAGAAAATAATTTTGCACACATTCCCATACCATCAACAAGGAGAGTGGTTCCCAAACATTTTCTGCTGGGACTCCATTTTAGACTTTTTAGACATTTTTAGACATTTTTTGTAACTTCTGACAATAACGTTACCTAACGTTACTAACAATGTATGGAAAGATTATAAAGGCATATATTCAAGGTTTTGTGCAAACAGTCCCCTTCGTCGTCCGTGATCCGCTGAGGGGTACTGATTCCCAGTTTGCGAACCACTGAATTGGGATGTGACTTTGATCACGGGGGGGGTCACTGGGATGTGACTTTGATTATAAATCTCTGTGCCCACCCACCTAAGCTAACAGGACGGAGGAATGCCCCTGCACTGCAGATCATTAGTAGTATTACTGCAAAATGGATTCATGTAACAAAAGGTAAAAAGTGTTTCTTAAATAGCAATAGGTTAATATATTCTAATATCATGTTCCTGCTGTAGATGTGGCGGCCGGTTTTTCATCCTCACGTGTCCCAGTGTTGAGTATACTGTACATACATCAGGTGCAGCTTGACAGCACTCCCGATGCCAAACGTCTACTTCACAACAAGCACCAGTGACATTAAGAGCTCCAGCATGTGACGGCATGTACTGTACGCTTCTTTTCATGTCATTATCACCCTCTATGTGTTTTTACAGTAAATGGCTGTACGCGGCAGATAGCGGAGAGCAGCACTTGTGTTCCCCACCACTCTCACTATGTGCGTTTAAGAGCACTTACTCTTAGTCACCGCCGCTAACAGCTTTAGCAGAGAAGCGCTTTACATAGTGACACACACACACAGACACACACGGACACACACACACACACACACACACACACACACACACACACACACACACACACACAGCACATAATTAAACTTGCACAGATCTTAATCACTCACACACACACACACACACACACACACACACACACACACACACACACACACACACACACACACACAAAAGTGCTGCAGCCTACAGCTTGTATGAAGCTATCATTCTTATCATACTCATGTTAATTATCCCTTATGCGCATGTCTAATCGTTTATGGCTTCGCTTCAAAGGCCTACGCGTGTGTGGGCAATGGCATGTGTGCGTGCTTGCATGTGGGTGGGCACATGCCTCTGTGTGTGTGTGTGTCTGTGTGTCTGTGTGTGTGTGTGTGTGTGTGTGTGTGTGTGTGTGTGTGTGTGTGTGTGCGCATGTGCGTGTGTGTGTGTGTGTGTGTGTGTGTGTGTGTTTGTGCGTGTGTTGCAAAGGAGACTGCGCAAGTTATTAGTTGTTAGGAGAGGCCGTAAGGGAGAGGGTGTTGTATAACAACTGTGACTTTGAGATTTTTTGGCTCGGCAGTCTCCCTGCATGACTCAGACTATAAGCCTTGCGCATGCGAGTGAAGTGAGCTTGAGGGAAGCTTGCGGCACCATGAAGCTTCCTTCACCATTGCACCACACCATGGGGGCCCCACAGCCTGTGATGTAGCCTGATTCTTATCGACTTTCAAATCTCTTCGAGACTTGGTCTGATCAAGAGCATAACAATCAATTTCCAAAACGGCATGGTTGACCGCCTCCCTTGGTTTACTAATGGTTGTTTGCTTCCTGACAAAGTGGGAGGAGTTCCCCATTTTTCGGGGACTCAGAAAGTACTTGCATTGCTCTTGACCTGACTAGTAGCAATGCTGAAGGCGTTGCATCACTAGGAGGGCACGGCCTGGCTTCCTGAGCTGGGGGATGGGGAGGAGGAGGAGGAGGCATATGTGGCCCAAGGCTTGGTGGGCCAGAGAGAATGATGGAGTGATGGGTTTGGCTAAGCAGCAGAGGCTGTGATGAGCTGCCACAAGCATGAATCACTTTGCATGTATTATATTTCTGCCAGGTGCATTACAGTCGAGAAACACAAGACAAGAAATTCATTATGCAAGTGCTTTATTGGGTAGTTTTGAATTATATTTGGCAGTATGGGTCTGTGCAGAGGAGTCCCCTGGTTTTCTGTGAGCACCAAGGGAAGTAGAGATTCAGGGGACAGCAGCAGCACAGGGAATGCTCACCCAATGTAAGATTAGGAGAGCAAACAATTCCCAACATGAACAGGCAAAATGACGAGGAGTAGCCATGCCATGTCATACACAACAAGGTGGAGCTGGGGAGGTGGTGGGTTGTGAAGCGAGCAGCCAAGAGTTGGGAAGAAAACTGAGAACTTATAAGACCAATGAGGAGCGAGGAGAGTTGATTAGCTGTTCTAGAACACCTTAGACAAATTAGCTCTTAGCTCTGGACTACCATGACCTGTCCAGAACTGACACTAACGCTAGATTATAGGCCTATATGTTAAATGCTGCTTTACTCAAAACTACCATTTTTCCAAACTAGGTAGTTTTCAACTCTGATTCTCCTATACAGGTAAGAAGCCAAATTGTGCAGATTATAGGTTCGACCATGTGTGTAACCTGGACACGGTTAACGTTTTAGTTAAGAGAATAAGCAAGAGAGTACAGTATCCTCTAATCTAGAGACAACAAGAACGCAATCATTATTTTTAGAATTTCAGCGCACTTACAATATAAACAAAGCTGAATTGTGTCCCATAGAGAGATACAATGCTGCTCAAGACCAGTGCAATTATGACCCATGGAGGGCAGTACATCAACTTCAGAAGTATCTTACCCCCAGATACAATTAAATGACGTTGGAAACATTATGTTATGGTTGAAATGGTTGCAATAGGTCTACTTAATACTGGTGGAAAACCTGTTTCTCAGTTTCTATGTCTCCCGTCTCCACTTAGGCAGGGTTAGAGGGTGAGGAGATAAAGGTGGCTGATGGAAGTGGAGACCATGGCCATGATCGTGTCATGACGTAATCATGATTTTTGGCTCCACTCCACTGACGCTGCTGTGAAGTGTTCCAGGCAGGGGGTGTCTGCTGTCTGCAGCGGACTTCCTCTTGCCCCCCTCCCCCTTGCCGTATTGACATGAGCTACTAAACCCATCCACCTGAGCTACCGAGCCATTACAGCACAATGCACAGCTAGTAAGGTTATCCTGTTAAGACACAGCATTATACACACTGTTAGCAGAATGGCAATGACCAAGTTGTAGTGCATTACTAAAGGCCATGTGTAATGTCATACTAGTGTCATACTATCTAAGGCAGTGGTTCCCAACCTTTTTCTTCAGGGACCCATATTTTTACCATTGTAAGCTTTGGTGACCCAGCGCCCTCATGAGAGGGAGTCACTCAGTACGCTCTGTTTCCTGCGAAAACTCATTTTAGTTATCATTTTATTCCTCAATTCGTCTTTGTTAAAAAACAGAATAGGTCTAAGTGTTTGATGTAGCAGTACATTTTGCTGCTTCTATGCATTTGCCATTTATTCAACATGGACTACACCCCTAACCCCTTAAAATCATGAGGGCTTCGCAACCCCCCGTGGATCTTTGGTGACCCATAGGTTGGGTCGCGGCCCATAGGTTGGGAACCACTGCTCTATGGTACTTAACTACTACAGCATTCCACTGGTGGAACAGCGTGCATTATGGGGCTACAGTCTGAGCTATATCAGCCTATCAGTAGGGCTATGTCTCATCTCAACAAAGCTGCCCATTTCCACCGTACCCCCCTCTCCTCTGTGAAGGGGTTGGGGGATCACAACAGACAAGCCATATGGATGTAGCACGGCTGACTCTGACTGTGTTCATCACACCGTTGTCTAAAGGGCCGCACTAATGCGTCCTCCATGAGCCTGTTTGGGATCTTGTTCACACACATCGATTGTGCCGCCATTATGTAACATTGAACAGCTATAATTGTTCCCACACATGCACTTACACATAAAGACGGACATGTGTAACAGAACATCCATGCACTTGCATGGCAAATCCATTTCCACAATACAGGAAATCTGGTCTTGCCTGGACACAAGATCTGGTGCAAACCCTTTGACATGAACACACTGATACACGTGTTCAGACACATGTATCTTACGTCTATGCACAACCGATACCCATTTGCCTCAATTTGCTCTGCTTTCATTTTATGTAGGCTAATACTCATGAACGGCCATCCGGGTACTTTGCTCTTAAATTTGCATTACGCCCCTTTATGGGTGAAAACAAACCGAATGTCTCATTGACTTACATGCTACATCGGCTAGCCTAAATGAACACATTCCATGCTTCAGCCACGGCTGTTTGGCTATATTATTTGAACAGCCGGCAACACAACACGTTTGCGGCATGTTGCGCGTGAACAACGCTAGTCTACAGGTCCGTATCTTTTGTTTATTAAACCCCAACATCACCAATTGACTTGCATGGGTTGTTTTCCCCCACAAATGGGCGTAACGCACATGGAAAACGTCACGCCGTTCATGAGTATACCCTTTGGCTGCAATCCCCACAAAAAACACAAAAATGCTAAATGTGGCCAAGGTTAGTATTACATTGTTATACTTCAGGCAAAATGTTATTCATTGCCATTTAAAAGGTGCATCTATTACTGATTTTACAAATGTAAGTGCTTTGTGAACACAAAATTTAAGATATTCCTGGAAATCACAGTTTTAACTGAAGACCAAATGTGGTGGGTGAGCTTGCACCCTTGGTACATGAATGACGTACATCACTTCAGAAAATGTTTTGCTACGCTTTGATTTGCTTGCTTTAATCAGATCTTGTTTACTACATACCCTAGTTAAAGAAAAGCCACACAAAAATCTCAAGTATAAACAAACAAAATGTCATTGCATTCAGCATCACAGCACTGAAAACAAAGGGAGACACTTGTCACTTGTTCATCTGTCTTCCTGTGTCACTGACATGCACCGCCTCCAGCCTATATAAGACCTGACACTGATTGATGGCTACCTGTCTAGTCTTGGCACCAGGATGGACCATGTATCAAACCCCTTGCAGATCCTTGCTGTCAAATGTCACACACAAATATACACACAGTCACACACATAGACAGACATTCTCCCTCTCTCCTTCTTCTCTCTCTCTCTCTCTCTCTCTCTCTCTCTCTCTCTCTCACACACACACACACACACACACACACACACACACACACACACACACACACACACACACACACACACACTGCATGCCAGGATAAGCCCTCTCTCTCTCTCTCTCTCTCTCTCTCTCTCGCTCTCTCTCACACACACACACACAAACGCGCACGCACGCGCGCACACACACACACACACACACAACACACACACACACACACACACACACACACACTCACACACTGCATGCCAGGATAAGCCCCTCTAGAGACAAGAGACACGACCCATCTCTACTTGTCACCACCAATCTTGTGACTCCTTTTAACCATGTCTCTGTCTGTCTGTCTTTCTCTCTCTCTCTCTCTCTCTCTCTCTCTCTCTCTCTCTCTCTCTCTCTCTCTCTCTCTCTCTCTCTCTCTCTCTCTCTCTCTCTCTCTCTCTCTCCCCCCCTCCCTCTCTCTCTCACGCTCTCTCTCTCTGTCTTTTCCTGTCTATATCTTTTGGTGCCTTGGGTTAGTTAGGTTGACATTGTGTACGCATCATGCAAATCTATAGTACAGAAATACAGTAGCATGCCGTGTATAGTCTTTGCATATTGGACACACATAATGCTGCCCAATGGAGATGAAAACGCGGGGCAACACTGCGGCAACAATTCTTACTGACTGAAAGAATGAAAACAAGAATGAAATCATGAAATATAGAACAGAACAAATAAAATAAAACAGAACATTTTTTTTCCTCCAGTCTACATAACCACTAACATAAACCTCACAACTACCTCTGTCCTTATTGAACGTTCCAGTAGGCCTATAACTCATTTCTACCACTTGGTCTGCCCCTGCACCTCTCTCTCTCTCTCTCTCTCTCTCTCTCTCTCTCTCTCTCTCTCTCTCTCTCTCTCTCTCTCTCTCTCTCTCTCTCTCTCTCTCTCTCTCTCTCCCATATCCTTACCATGTGGCATGCCTACTCTAGTGAGAGGAGATGAGAGGTCTCCCTCCTGTCCACCGCCTGGTCCCTTGTCTCCACCACAACCTACTTGCAACACACAGGCTCGGACACATACTATTTGGCACCACACACAGACACAGAGAGAGAGAGAGAGAGAGAGAGAGAGAGAGAGAGAGAGAGAGAGAGAGAGAGAGAGAGAGAGAGAGAGAGAGAAACACACTTAACATGTTTACACTCTCCTCATTCCTCCCTCTCAACACCCCCCGTCACTAACGGCTCCTGAGAAGTGGAAAAAGAAACACTTGGCGCGAACACAGGCCACTCGGCCGGCCACTATCTGCCATTATTAGCACGAGTTACTCCGGCCCCAGAGATATGATAAGGCGTATTTATAGTGTGACTATGCAGCAAGGGTGGGGGTTTAGGGGCTGGGGTGGGGGGACTAGGGGGAGTGTGGGTTTGGGGGAGTCAGGGGTGGGGATGTTTGGTGGTTTGTTGAAACTGTGTTGAATGCACTGCAATAGGGCCAGGTGTCAGGGCCGCTGACAGCTTTGGCTGGGCCCAGGAGAAAGTAATCTAAAAAAGGCCCCCGACCCAATACCTATGATGCAATGAGGACCCTATTCTGGGCCCTGTCTCTCCCTGGGCCCGGGACAAGTAACCTGTTTGTCCCCCCTGTCGACTTCCCTGCCTGGGGGTGTTGGAGTAGGGAGGTAATGTAAATGGGGCTGGGGGTGGAGCATGTTCGGTGGCAGTGCTGCTGAAACTGTTGACTAAACTGAGACAGAGGGAAAAGTGCTGAGAAAGACCCGCTGGCAAAAACAAAACTAGGTGAAGGTGACAGGGCCATTCACACAGTCGCGGATTAGATTTACAGCTTTAAAAGCTGTGTTCATTTGGATCCCGTTCAATCGCCTCTCTATTTCATGTGTCTCCCATCTTTCCTTCTCTCCCTCCACTCCATATCACTCCATCTTTTCTTTTCTCTCTCTGACTGTCTGTCTATCTGTCTTTGTATTTTTCTCTATTTTTCTGTATTATCTCTCTCTCTCTCTCTCTCTCTCTCTCTCTCTCTCTCTCTCTCTCTCTCTCTCTCTCTCTCTCTCTTCCTCTCTGTTTCTCTCTTCCTCTCTCTCTCTCTCTCTCTCTCTCTCTCTCTCTCTCACACACACACACACACACACACACACACACACACTTACAGTATATCTTGCTGCTTGACAGCATATTTAAAAAGCACAGATCTGCAGTGTCCACACGTCTGTGTCTTTGGTTTGTTGCTACAGGTCAGCTCAGCAATATTAATGCTTTTCCAAAATACAACATAAAAAAACAACCTGTTTTCCTGTGTACATACAGAAAAGAATGCACATCAACATAGGCACATGTAGCCTACAGTAACCACAGACTGGGACACATGAACAGAAAAAGGCAGATACTGACGGCAGACAGGAAGAGAGACAGACATAGACATACAGTAGAGCCAGACGTCTTAAATATGTAGGCCGAGCAAAGCAATCAGGATGGTTGTCATTATTAATAAGACAGCCACTCAATCAATCCAGCGAATTCGAGACGATTCGTCTAATGAATTGCTGAGAGGGGACCATTCGAACAAAACGTTGGACCATTCGTAGAAGGCATGGGGCGTTTCGTGCAGTACCTGCGGATCTTTCGTAGAAGACCTAAGGACGTTACGTTCAATCCATGCAGACCTTTCGTGTAACTGGGCAGACGTTTAGTGTAGTCTGCCTATTTTATTAGCCTATTATTTTTTATATTTTATCAAACTTGTGTGCCTATCACCACAATGCAATGAAAACAAAAATCGAACCATGTAGAAAGTGTGTGCGTGTGTATCTATTTTTTTTATTATTTTTTTTTATTTTAGTTCAGGCTGCTTTTTTATCATTAGGCCTATTTTATAGCCTATTTTATAAATATACTATATCGTAACGGACTGCCTCTGCCTCCTCCGGAGTGAGATAGCAGCGTTACCCCCTGTGCACTACATGTGCAGCCTATAAAATGGGTGTTAATTTTCAAATGGCGGGTGAGACTGTCAGGAAGCAAGCTGAGAGAGCAAGAGAGAGGGAACCATGAAGTGTGCCGAGAAGATCACCATTCGCAAGAATCGCTAAAGCCAGACATTGATGTGAGCTGTTCCAAATTGAGACCAAGCGCACAAGTCTGCAAACAAGGATTTTGCAAAAATGCACTACTAAAAATAAGAAAAGATATCGTTGTGATGATCTGAGTTATTTTCTATGTGTTGATCACTGATTTGTATTCATTTTGGAAAGGTAACGGCAATCTTATTGCTGCCTTACTGGCGCCCATCTCATAACTTAAAACTACAGTCGGTTGCACCGCTACAATATCAACGAAATGTTTTAAAATGTAGGCCTACAACAGTAATGTAAAGGTAAGAGATAATTTATTGTCCACAACGTGACTATAACAAAATATTTTCCTATGGGCGAATAACACCCCCGATGCCGAAGGCGGAGTGGTGTTATTCCGCTTGGAAGGAATATATTTTCCGTAGTCACGTGTGGACAATACATTACATTATCCCGCTTATCCCGCCTTTACCAACATTAGAAAGCATACAAAGGTAAACCAGTAGTTTATAGTAACAGGTTTATTGCCATTTTATAGCGTGCACAAAGAAAGATAGTTCGTGGAACCGCTCATAATTTAAAAAGAAAGAAAGAGTCGCACACTGGAGCTGAATGCAGAATCAAAAACTACTGTAACTGTAAACAAAGCCGAAAAAAGTAAATAAAACCGACAGACAGGGGACAAACATTTCGGGTCTAGCCCATCATCTTCCTTTTTTCCTTTTCATTATACTGCTCTTGGAATTACGCAACCGAGCGATACGCTTAGGATATGACATTGGCCGGACGCCACCCCACCATTACGCTCATAACAAGTAACAGAGTTTGGCTACTTTCTAACGTGTTACAGCCACATTGCGCTTCAAACTGTTTGCAGGCTGCCTCGTTCACTGCGCGATATCTACTAAACTCGGGTTCATAACAGGGTCATTTCTATCTGATCGGCGACAGTATTCCAGATAAAAGTATAGACAACCCAAGCACTGATGTGCGCCCTGACCATCATCATTAGCCTATCATCCTGCTACAGTCTGAACACTGTGCGCCGAATGGTTGGCTGGAGGAGGCAACGCTAGCCTAAAGAGCAGGCTACTTCACCCTTAAGGAAACTATCAACGGACTCCTCACTTGTTAAAACAATACTAGTGTTAATGAAAGATGTCACGACAGCGGCCGGCGGACAGTGACAGTTTGCTTTCTTGAAATAACAACACTTGGACAATAGTGTAGACTTGTGCGCTAAGCGCTGGGGTGGGGCAGGGGCTGCTGAACTGTCTACAAGCTGTCGTGCCGGTCATTTAGACAGGACACCGGTCGCTTTGGGAACTGTAGGTAAGTTGCATTTGGGTAGGCTATTGCGCGTGTTATAGTTGAATTAAGTAATCGACGAGCCAACGTCCGGCAGCAGTGACTGAGTGTGTAACTTAACTTAACTTTTGTAGGCTACTATCGTCCGAGTGTCTCCAGATTGTGATTCATTTATTCAAAGACGATAGCAGTTTACAGACGCTGCTGGCTGCATGGATATTGTGGGTTTTTCCCTCCTAATTGTATTTTATGAAATTGTAAAAATAAAACTACCATAACCTTTACTCCTGTTGTCTGTCGTTCCTGAATCGTGGTCTATTTCACCTCTTACAATAGTGTCCAGTCCAGTGAATGATCCTGCATCCATGGCTAATTGGATAAAGCATACTAAGTGGACATGAAAGAAATGCGAAATTAAAACAACAGCGTGTCAATGCAAGCACTTTATTTATTTTTCCGGGGGCATGATTTTGTTGACAAGTACTTTTTTAACGACTTTAATGAAGATGTCGTGTAGACTGTTTGACGGCCCCTTCCATAGGACAGCATCCATCCATCTCTTCCTCATCTTACGCGCAACGTAATAATAACCATTACTTCTCTTGTAGACGTTGCGCGTAATATTTTATTCATTATGGACTTATTTCAAGCAGCATTCAACTGTCCACTCTGCGTGGCTTTGTTGAAAGGGTTGCCTTTGGGTGGATGACTTCCCCTGAACACGGCAGGTCATTTGCATGACAAGACTTCATGCCCATTAGCGAATACTTTAACCCTTCAGGGGTGCCCTGAACGGCTGATAAATAAATTATGTAGAATGATATAATAGATATTTGACTAAATTGATAAGTTAATGCTGGTCAGTGGAATATTTCATCTGCTATCTACGCACAATAGCCTAAAGTAAATATAGGTAGCCCCAGTCAGCTGCAACTTCGAACCTAGGTCGTGTGACGTCTCCAAATGTGTTACTTTTCTAAGCTTGTGTGTTATCGGATGCGATGCCATGTTACGGCTTGTTGGTTTGGGGTGCCTTAATTTTTCATTAATTGAAAGGGTGTCTTGCCTAAAAAAAAGGTTGAGAAACACTGCATGAAACAGTCTCTGCAACAGGGACAATGACAAAAGGGATGAATTGCTTGAGGAAAAGCAAAAGGGACAGAGCGAAGTTATGACAACAAATTGACGTGCACCATTATGCAAGGCTACATGTAGTTATGATGGGTTAACCACTCAGTTACCGTTAATAATATGTATGATAAAGATGACTTCAGCGCAGGATATCAGAAATAAACAAGACAGCGCAGATGGCTTTTAATTTTTAATATGGCCACATTATGCGTCAATACACCAATGCGTATTAGGCTATTTATCATGAAACCTCAAATCGGAAGTAGCCTTGTACCCAGCACTTTTCAAACCTTACTCGGGTTTATGGTAATTGTCCCCAGCACTTTTGAAATCAAACGGACGCCTTGCCTGCATGACATGTCATTTGCATGATAAGAGCACGGACGATCATGGACATGCGATGGTAGCCTACACACATAGCCACACACGCACACAACACGGTTCAGTTCAACGTTTATTGTCCAGCAAGCGAGCAGCGCAGTACCAACTGATTTGCTCTGGAATCTCGAAATGAAAACCGACTTTTCTTGGGAAAAGTGTTGCAAGAACATTGAACTCATTTAGTAGGCCTATCATTGTGCCAAGCGTGTCGCAATATTGTACTGTGGATGTGTGTTGGGGAGGGCATTAACATTAGGCCTATGACAAAACATTATCGGGTAGGATTGAGGATAAATCTTACACGTTTCCTTATTAATGGAAAATTAATTCCATGCTAATTCCAAGTATTCAAGAACCTAAACAATATGCCAATTGCTCCACAGTTCAAGGGTTAGGCTATGGATATTGACACCTTTCCTCCGCGATCGCGGATAGCCCCCACCTTTGCGCTTCTCATCTGGCTGTCACGATATGGAACGGGAAGAGACAGTTCAAGACAAGCGGCATGACTGCAATTGTCAATACAGTAGCCTAAAAAACTGTTAACTGTTCAGCGGTGTGTAGTCAAATTATCACAGCGGTGGTAGATGCTTTTATGAAGACCTGGAGGACAAAAACCAACAGACACAATTGCTGAGTGTGTATGCAGTATTTGTAACGAATGATTCTCCTGCCAGGATGGCGTTGGACTACAGAATAACCCATTTACATGTTGAATGTTGGCATTTTGAAAAGTCGAAGACCTATTCACGAGGATATAATAGCTACCTTTCCTTGTCAATGTTCCATGCACTACAAAATATTCCAGAACCTCATCTGTGATAGGCTAAACACAATTTATCCAACAAGCTTGTGGATAATATTGCCACCTTTCCCCTCTCCTGCGGTAGCCAGTTGCCTTCTCAGAAGAAGCAATCTGAATCGGAAAGAGAGAGCACTGTTCAAGACCCGCGGCAAGACTGCAATTGTCATCTGGTTCGTGGTGTCAACCTTCAGCCAAAACGACGACAGACCCTTTTTTTATAAGATAGACCTACCTTATTCGCAGCAGCCAAAATCAGTCAGACAATAAGTGCTTAACGAGTGTGCAGGGTAGCGAATGCTCTTCTATCAGGGTAAAGTTTGCAATTGGAGAGGGGTGATTGAAGGGCTAAATTAAGTCCGAAATCAAAATGATAAAAAAAAAATACGGTCGATTTATTTACAATACCCTACATGACAGAAAGAAAACGTGTAGGGGGTCAACTGAAAATATCCATAAACTGAGGACTATAGGCAACGTCAAAGTAAAATACAAACACGACATCAAACAAAGCTTTTTTTAATGCGGTACACTTCAAACTTCACAAAACCCACTGGTTAACAGCAGGTTTTACGCACACATTTCGAAGCGTTAATCACAGATGCTGCTCTCTTCCTTGCTCTCCCTTGCACCCCAACGTACACTGGGTTTAATACACCCTGCAATACTGGCAAACTATTATTCAATTACCATTGCATTTGTTCATGCAAAGACCTTTACGCGGCGGAGAGAGAGAACGCGCTCCTGTGCAGTGTTAACGTAGCGATTTAACCTCTCTCTCTCTCTCTCTCTCTCATCTCTCTCTCTCTCTCTCTCTCTCTCTCTCTCTCTCTCTCTCTCTCTCTCTCTCTCTCTCTACTGTAGCCATGGGCTTAACACAGGTGCATGGGTTCTGTAATGTTTTCAACACTGTTAGGACCTATATTGTTTTCTGGCTCATGCGCGAACTATTTGTTGTCATTCAGAATTCAGAAACATCGAAGTGTCGGGAGACAGCTTCTCTGTTGCTGGTGCTTCTCGCATCTAAAAAGTTAACGGAAAGTCAGAAAACTCGCTGCATGACAATGTGCTCAATGGTCAATAGCCTACTTCTAGATGCACTATAGTCTACAGCCTAGACACGCGCTGCTCTGATTCAAAGCAAGCACAAGGGTCAATAGCCTACTTCTTGACACATTAAACCGCCCTGCTTTGATTCAAAGCGAGCAGGCTGTGCTTGGTCCCGCCTCTCTGCCCGCAGATGGGAGTAAAGTAACGGCGTAAAAGTGAAAAAAAAAGCTTCTCAAATATTGTCTAGATAATTGTCAAAAAATGTAAGGGCGTAAACGTAAATTGTCAAAAAATGTAACGACGTGAAAAAAAAAGCTTCTCAAAATTTGTCTAGGTAATTGTCAAAAAATGTAAGGGCGTAAACGTAAATTGTCAAAAAATGTAACGACGTAAACGTTAAAAAAAACAACAACATAGCCCTACCAGTTAAAATGAGTAAGTACATTTTATTTATAGATTTACATGTTTAAATCAACAAAAAACAAAACTTAACAGCTGATTTACATATTTAAATAAACAAAACCCTTAAAATGAGCATTAAAAAAGCTGATTTACATTTCTAATATAGGCAGGCTGAAGAAAACCCGTTAAAATGAGCATTAAAAAAGCTGATTTACATTTCTAATATAGGCAGACTGAAGGGACCTTTAGTTGAAACCTAAGGATCTTTAGTTCAATTTTAAGGACCTTTCGTTGGCTTTTGCGGTAGACGGACCATCCTCGACTAAAGATCCCCAGCCTTATACTAATGGTCCAACGTTTTGTTCGAATGGTCCCCTCTCACCAATTCATTCGACGAAAAGACCTGATACGAATCCAGCCATCCACAGAGCTACTACAGACCAGACCCACCCACCCACTCACACAGGCACACACACTCAGAGAGACTGACAGGTACGTAGACAAACAGACACACAGGCACACACACTCACAGAGACTGACGGATAGACAAACAGACACACACGCACACACACTCAGAGAGACTGACAGGTACGTAGACAAACAGACACACAGGCACACACACTCAGAGAGACTGACGGGTAGACAAACAGACACACAGGCACACACACTCAGAGAGACTGACAGGTAGACAAACAGACAAACACACCGACACACACGCACGCAAAAGCACACGTTCATGTGCACGCAAATGTGCACGCAAGCACGCACGCACGCACGCACGCACACACACACACACACACACACACACACACACACACACACACACACACACACACACACACACACACACACAGAGGGAGACAGAGACAGACACTCAGACACATAGACAGACAGACACAGACACACAGAGAGAGAAAGCACATTCATGAGGCACACCAACCTTTTTCAGTCTCCTCTTGACCTGACTGGTGGTATCCATCTGCCTGGTGCAGGTGATGGTGGTGTCTGGCTCCCAGTCCAGGTCGGCACAGGGCAGCTCCAGCTCCCCCAGCGGGGTCTCCCTCAGCCCGGAGAAGTCCCTGCAGTAGGCAGCCAGCCTCAGCCGGTTCCCCCGGAGCACATCCACATCCCCCACCTCCAGAGTTGAGGAGCAACAAGTGACAATGAATATCAAAAATACCCAACTGTAATACTGAGTCACAGATGCAACAGGAACAGTAACAGCCACTGCAGTTATTTATGGAAATACTATTTTGAATTTTTACTATTCTGAATTGTGTGAAAACCTTTACGAAACATTTAATAATGTTTTTTTTTATGGCTTTGCATGATTTTCTGCTTGTACAAAACATAACCTTTGCTATTTCCCTCAATTATTGTTTCGTTTGGTACTTGTGAGCAATCATGCCGAGTTCATACCATTGTTGCTGAAATGTAGTATAATGGAAAGTAATCAAAAAGTAATATAAATTAGATATTTACATGGCTTGATAGGTAGTAATTGAAATACGTAGTTACATTACAATTACATTTTAAACAGGGTAACTTGAAAATGAAGTTCATGTTTAAAGTAAGCTTCCCAGCAGTGCCCACCTCCAGCTGGAAACTCTGGCTCTGGAACTCGGGACTCAGGCTACGGCGCCGGGTGGAGGCCTGGAGAGCGGTAGGGTACAGTGGTGGCAGGCTCGCACGCACAAACACCCCTCCCATCCTCCTGGAGACGCCGGAAATCCCCAGCACGGTGACGCACAGCATCCCAGAGGAAGATGAGAAGAGCAGGGTGAAGTGGAGGAGAGGGGCAGGCTTGGAGGGCAGGGAACCGGACCTGGTGCCGGAGAGGAGTGACCCAGAAGGACTGGAGCCGGAACCGGAGCTTGAGACGGATCCGGAGCCGTAGGTGAGCTGTGGGGAGGTGGAGAGGGTGTCGGCAGATGGCAGTGGGCAGGTTAGCCGACTGTTCTCACCAGAGTCAGCAAGGGGGTTGGTGCCTCCATCGCTGGACGTCGAGCTACGGCGCTCCAGAGCTCGTTTGGTGCGGGACACCAGGCCCAGCTTGGGGATGCAGGGAAGCGAGGCGCGGCCGTGGGAGGAGGACGGCGAGGAGGAGGAGGTGGGGGAGCGGAGAGGGGAGCAGGGGGCAGCCGGGGAACTGAGGCGACGCAGGGGGAAGCAAGAGGCGCGAGCCAGAGACAAGGTGACGGAGGAGTCCCGGAGGTCTGAGGAGGAGCGAGGTCTCTGGGCCAGGCCCGGGACGGACAGCCCTTCCTCGGACGGTGGGGAGGCACTGGCTGTGGAGGCCGACGGAGAGGGCGAGGGCGAGTGCGAGTGTGAGGAGGGGCAAGGGAACTCCATCACGTCTCCGTCCAGCTCCTCGTACTGCTGCCGCACGGGGAGCAGGCCGATGGAGGGCCATGGGGTTGCCGGGGCGACCAGAGTGGGGTCGGAGGACACGGGAGGGAAGGAGAGGGCGGCTTCCTTGTCGCCAAGGAGACGGGAGCACCGGCGACGCCAGCACAGGAAGCAGCTGAGCAGGAGCAGGAAGCAGAGGACGGCCGAGCCCACAGCCAGCAGGAGCTGGAGATGGGCTGCAACACACACACACACACACACACACACACACACACACACACACACACACACACACACACACACACACACACACACACACACACACTCAATGTATTACTTGCAGCACAGCACCCAATATCAAGGGCATGAGAGTCTGTCTTATCAATAGTATACGTGTGTACTGGTCTACACCCATAAGCATGGTTTATGCTACAATGCAAACACAAAGTGTTTACATTAACCAGTCAATTACTCAACAACAAATCATAATTCTGAAATTGAAATGTACAAAGTACAACCCTTTTTGAATACACATGAAACATGTGTCCAAAATGATTCCCCCTTTCCCTATTCCTCAAAACAAGTCACAAGTTCATATCCTCAAAGACACAAGTATTATACGTGTATCAAAAAATGTTCTTCCTTCTCCCTAAACAAACAACAGCATAACCATTAACCAAATACTCTAAACGTTATGCTGTTTAATTGGGAGCTTTCCAATGCATGAAAGGCCATTTGAAAGCAATCCAAAAACTAAACAATCTAAATTACCTTTCCATTACAACTGCTAAACCGTGCGATGCACTTGTGGCCAAAAATCCCTTTCAGACAGCACTCTCTAATGCACCCAATACCGTACATCACCTTAACATGTTTTTTCTTCCAACTCCATGGGAGAGCCTGTTTGTCTTGTTTAATTCAACGACTACAGCACTCTTGGGAATGTGGGCATCCATTATCTGATTATGGGACAGAGGAAATGCCCCGCGCTCTTCATCATCATCATCCCCCTGCATGGCAAACCAACCCCACCCCCTCACTTACTGACACCCACCCACCGTACACACACACACACACACACACACACACAAACACACACACACACACACACACACACACACACACACACACACACACACGCTGGCACTACCACCCTACTACACTGATTAACAGCAGAGCAGTCGCTGCCAAGTCCCTGCATGTTGTGGCAGAGTCACCTCCCCAAGTGCCCATATACTGTGGCATTCGCCTCCACAAATGCAACATCTGTTCATTTCAGACTTGAAATCTTGATGATGGGCTTGATGATACCAAATGCAATCATTTTGTTCTGTTTTGTATGGTGTTTACATGGTACTATGTGTGCACTCTTCCTACAACAGTCTTCATCATTATCCCACTGGCCAATCCAATCCCACACACCTCCCCCCCACACACACCCCGACACTGCCACCATACTGCATGCTGTGGCAGAATCGCCTCCCCATTTGCAACATCTGAGACTTCACTCATTTTACTTCAAACTTCTGATTCTGGTAATGGGTGAGATTGCTAAACCAAATGTTATCATTTGCTATGGTGTTTATTTGGTACTAGTCTATGTACACTTTACTGTAACAGCCTTCCTCCTCATCCCCTGGACACACACCCCACTGCACTGGCATTCTCACTGCACTGATGCCCAGCTCAGCAAAGCAGAGCTGCCGAGTGCCTGTCTGTTGTGGCAGACTTGCCTCCCTAGCTGTAACATCACATCTCAAACTGGAGATCCAAATGATTGGCTAGAATTGCACGATCACTGCACACAATATAGCTTTTCAAATCATGATAGTCACACGTCTCTCGTATTAGCTTACCCAACAAATGTTCTGTGGGAAACACTGCAACATCTGTACATTTAAAACTTGAGATCCTGTTAATGGGTTAACGTAATAGATCTTGTTTAGCTCCTGTCCTGTGTGTAATCTATACCATTCTAGGTGTTCAATCAATCAATCACTTACATCAAATGCAGTCAATTTGCTTCTCTCACTCTGTTGTACAGAGAAGGGTACCCAAAGAAGCCAGAAGCTTAGTAGTACTTATGCATCTCATAGATGTTTAGAAACAACCCCTGATCTATTAAAAACAGGTTTTCAGCACCAGACTTGGCACTAGGACTTCTTTGCAGTTCCCCTCCCAGCGACTGTGATTTTTTAGACGAGCATGGTAGTGCTAGTGCATGCTCCCTGTCTGCCGAGCGCAATACCTCCCTCCCTGCAGTGCCCATAACTAGATTTATGTAGGCTACCCTACCTCGTTGGGATACAGTGAGGATCAGACATGAATGCAGAAGTAGGAGGCATTGGATTGAAGGCATTGAAACAACTTGTGTTTCAAATGCAGCAACATCAGGAGGCTGCGATTTTATTGATGTCCATTGCCATGGCGTTGTATTTCCTTACTTTGGATAGGAATAGTCAGACACATGCAACAAATAGTCTAGACCAGTGCCAACAGGTAGTGTCCTGTACAGCTCCCACAACCAAAAGAGGGAGCTGGCAACACAGAGCAACTAAATAAACTTCAGGTGATTGCCACTATCAAGAAGTCGCGGGAAATTAAATATAGGCTGATGTATTATTAATACGTGTTTCATAAGGAAATGTATTGTAATATAGCCTATTGTAAGGGATATCCGAGTGTGCCATAATGCGACAAAATAACACGCGCGTAATGCAAAACGGCACCAGGGTTCTGGGAAAGCAATGCAAAGCAACAATCAAAAACATTCTTACCTGTCATTTGCAAAGGCATCTTTCCGATGCTAAATCAAGGTAAGCTCGCGCCGGTCAGTGTTTGAAAACGGTGGTCAATGCATCCCATCTACTCTTTTTGCACGACCAGTCCGGGCTCTGCCGTGCCTCAATCTCTGCTGCTCGCTCTCTCTGTTGACTCACGACCGTGCATACTTCCAGCCAATGGGAGAGCGGCTTCTGCAGTGCAGGACCTCACGGTCAAGCCAGAGGCGTTCGGTGAGACAGTGATGAATTGCAGCACATTTGGAGGAACAGGTAGGCCCTAAGCCCTTGACCTAACATTAGCAGTCAAATGTAAGCGATAAATCAGATCACTATTTACTAAACGGTGGTCAACGGGTCATATTTTACAATAGGTTACACGGGTATTCCATTGACGTGCTGAGAAATAAAATACAAATAGGCCTACAATAAAAAAAAACAATGCAATCAAATGGGCGGCAATAAAAACAATGAAGATTAGACATTCGTGAGCGTGAGGATGTTATTTTTCTGTCGAATCCCAGCGAGCGTGGTTTTCGTGTTTTATGCATAGGGCTCAGATTGCATTAAGATGGCAGGTGCGCATATTTTCAGGGCATTCGCCTGTTGCTGTCTTCCCTTCTTCCTGTCGTTATTTCGTGACGCACAGAGCAGGATGCCCCCCATCTCCTCTTCTCTTCTCCTCCGTGAATCTCGCATAATGAGAAAGCGTGCCAGGGAGCCTCTGTAAACACATGGGCTTTCATGTAGTCCAGCCGTATCACACCACAGGCAATCTGCCTGCCCACACACACACACACACACACACACACACACACACACACACACACACACACACACACACACACACACACAGAGAGAGAGAGAGAGAGAGAGAGAGAGAGAGAGAGAGAGAGAGAGAGAGAAGGCCTACAGTTATAGGCCTAGTATACTGCACATGACCGTGAAAGATGCCAAATGACAGTAAAAATACAGCTGGAAGCGACAATAAGGGGACCATGCATGATGAGGATGACCGTGCACACTGCATTGAAATGCCAATAAGATTTAATTGATGCTTGTTGCAAACACTCAGGCCTCATCTTAGCTTTTCCAAGAATATATTAGAAATAGTGCTTCCTAATCTTCACCATGTTATTACTGATTACTGATTGAAAAGGAGAAGATAGTGTGGTTTACAGTGTGATGACAAATGGTATATGAAGTTGATTATGTCTGACTGTTAATCAAGTCTTGAATTTTGCTTTTGTTCCAGACAAGTAAAAATGGTATGCTTTACCTGACATGTTTTGACACTGTCTTCCATCTTCATGGATGTTGATCAGTTGATGTACAGTACAATCAGCTGATGTTGTTGTGGTGTGACCTCCCTGTCAATATAGCCTGGGAACTCCCATACTGCCTTTAGTTCTACACAATCGTTTCGATCTCACTTGTGATTAGGTCTGGTGTTAACCAGGCAACTGTCAATATTGACTGCCGTTAGAATTGTTCCCTCAGAATGGTGCACCAGTCCAGGTGTGGGAGAGCATGTGTGCTCCCTCATCCCTGTTCATGGTTGTTGAGCTGCGCTTTCTGAGTTCTGTTGACTCCTTATTCCAATGGAGATATATGTGTTGTTCTTTCCCTTGCTGTAGGCCTATGATTGTTGCATGGTCCCAGTCCATATCATGATTTTCCCCTCCTGCAGTGGCCTGTTATTGCTGATTTGAGGTTCACGCCTCCACAACATCACCAGATTTTAAATCATGTCAGTGTCACGCTTCAACATCCATGTAACCCTCTGACAAAGATGGAAGTCACGCTGTCGAAATATGTCAAGTAAAGGATAAATCTTTTACATGTCTGAAACAAAATAAAAACTTGAGACTTGAGTGATCAGGAAGTTTGAACTCAACATTTTCAAGTACAAACATGTGGTAGAAGGGACCAAAAGACTGTTACAGCTCTTAGTAGACAGTCTGAGAGTTACAACATGTATCTTGTGGCTTATTATATGTGATGAAGGACATAGAAGGAAAGAATAGGTCCTCCTGACAACATGCCTGATCTTCAAGTGATCTCAAACAAACACAAATATTCTTTAGACCATACCACATGCCTGTATGCTTTTTAATTCTGAACAGAGAACACTGTAGGATGCTTTTTTGTTGGTGATTCAATGATATAGCCTAGTATAACATGAAGTATTGACCTCACATAAACTAAGGGAGAACATTTTCCAGATGGGTAATGCAACGTTTTTAATCCAACTGCCTTTTTGTTCATCTCTACCTCCAACTCAATGTCTTTGCATGAGGAGAAAAAGAGGATCTTCTATTTTCAGAATCATCTTGCTTCTGGGCATGGCCACATCTTCCTACTTTGAGGACACGCTTGTCTGATTTTATTCAGCCTGTACAATATGCGACTATGTGTGTGCAAGAATATACTATGTAGCCTACTGTATGTTTTTGAGTGCATGTTACTGTCATGTGTGTATTTGTGTGTGTGTGTGTGTGTGTGTGTGTGTGTGTGTGTGTGTGTGTGTGTGTGTGTGTGTGTGTGTGTGTGTGTGTGTGTGTGTGTGTGTGTGTGTGTTCTTGCTGTGTTCATGCATTATCCCTCGCAATTACTCTGCTGGGAAAGCAAATGGATGACTTCAAACCATCACAAACCGATTGTAATAGTCAATATCGCCTCAATTTCTCATTTACATATAGGCCTACAATAACTTAATATTGCATATTACATATAAACCAGAAATATTGTGAAATACTCAAAGAAAACCAAAACAAGAAGAAGAAACTACAAGGTGGTTTAGAAGATAAGGCGTATGTGGAGTTGAAAATGATTCACATCTATGATTGACAGATAGAAATGGAGAATGTAGTATTCTCATTTTGATACATTTGGCCTTTGTGATTAAGAGGGTGGCAGAAAAAGAGTTCAAAATGAGTGACTTATAGAAAAGCATCCCCCCCCCTCTCTCTCACACACACACACACACACACACACACACACACACACACACACACACACACACACACACACACACACACACTACAATAAAATAAATGTTCAAAATGTTCAGAACAAATGTTCTACAAGAACTTACTGGTTTATATCACCCTAACTGCTCATAATTGACATCTTGACATTCTGCAGGGCATGTTGAAAGGTTCAATGTGTGTGTGATAGTGGGACGGTAAAGTTGTCTTTGCTTCTAGTTGGCTATGAAATGTATATAATGGAAACCACAAAAGTCTAGTTACTGTGAATAGCCCAGGGCCTGTTCAGTGATGATTAAAAGATGTTACCTTTTTAATGTTTTGGGGATTGTACAGTTGTACAGCCTGACTCTCGTCAGACCCTCATGAGCTTTGTGATCTCATGGGTCTGGGGGACCTTCAGATTCACACTGACCCCAAACCTAAATGCAGTAGAGCCAATCATGATGACATGATTCTCAGAGATATGATAAAATTTAAACCTAGTAGAGAAGGGCCAAATAGTGAAACATGACAGTTAATTGGCAAAAACGGCTGCTTGCATGGCTGTGTGTAGTTAAATTAGCAGGTCATTAAAAATGTCAGACAAGTCTCCCCGATCACATGCAAGGATTTTGCTTGATAAAACCGCATGTTCAGAGACCTATGCCCACGGCGTAGCTCCAGATGGACGTTCATGGAGCAAGGCAGAACCCATTCAGTCCCCATGGTCAATGTTGCAGGGACAATGTCAGGTGTATTAGTGCACCCACAGCACCCCCAAAAGCAGTTACCTTTAAAGATATACAGTAACCACTATTGTTACATGTTACTGTAATGTCAAAGTATTGAAAAAGTTTTGATATCAAAGTAATGTTGTAATGTTGTAACAGTAAAGCGCATTACAGGTGTGTGCGCGCACAGAATACCGAAGCGGAACATTTGACCAATCAAGGCTGTGCTTCACCTGCAGAATAAATACGTAGGCTCTTTTTGTTTGTGCAGTATACCCTGAAGAAGCCTCTGCGCCGCTACACGTTGGTGTGTGCCCTGATCATGTTCTTAACTTAAAATAGCCATGTTTGAATAAAGGCTTTTTATATTTATATATATTTTTTGATTCCCTCCTTTTTGATGATACTTACTGTTTTTTCAGAGCGCCTTCAATATTTTTTCCACTATTTCCGAGTTCTGGAGTTTTTCTTCACTTCACAAATACAGTATGTAGGCTACTTCAAGACGAGGCGTGCTGTGACACACCCATGATGACCAACCATGGCAATGGGTGTGTGAGGAAATGAAGATGACACAGAGGCTTTTTATAAATGAGCTGTTACCAGAATGACCAAGACATAATGTATTAAAGACCCTGTGCACTGGTATATGCTGTAGCACTATGGCAGTAAAGTAAGTTTTCATCCGACTGGTGGAACGGCATGCGTAAAGGGGCTACTGCCCGAACATCCAAATCCTCTGACCTGGGAGTGACAAAGACTGAAAAAAGAGGGGGGGAAATCCTGGTGAAAGCTGACTCTTTCATCTTTAGATGAAATAATGCAGACCATCTGGTTCTACTAATGGAGACAATTTAACAAACATTTTAAAAGGGATGACTCTAGACAATAAAGGATTGGTTAATTCTAAAATGCCCATCTTAGGCTAGGGTTTCCATAGGCACACAATGAGTTAGATTAGTGCCAACTGTGGGTAAAAATGCTGATGAGCCACAGGGCCACTCTCTCTTTGGCATGCGCCACTGGCACTGGGTCAGCAGCACATTATAAAGAAACACTTCTATTAATTAAAATGCCAATCAATAACTATGACCATACTCTCAGATCTACCATAAATGGAATACACACTTTTCTTCTGAGCAATAAAGTATCTGTCTTTCTGTCCATCTCTATGTTTAAGAAAAAAATGTATTTTTACTGGTAGAGAGTAGGCTACTTGTTACAGTCATTGGAGCAATAAGCATTGGGTGCAGGTACCTCAGTCATGGAGAGTCTATGGGTTTTTTCACATATAAACGGCCTACTCTTTAAGTGAATCGGATCGAATCGCATCGAATCGAATTCAAACCTCCCGCATTCCGTAATCCAGGGTTTCCCAAATTGGGATGCGTGCACCCCTGGGGGTTAAGGGGGTGGGCGACCTGAATAGAGCAATGGTGGATATGGTAGTTTTAATCCAGTATTAATGAACATTAATGAATACACTGAATTTACTTGTGTAAAAGTAATTTGCATTAGAATATAGGTAGGCTATAGGCTCCAGTCAGATATTGGTCTAGGCTACTGCACGTTGAAGTGTGCTGTTGCCGCATACATCTGAATTTCCGTTTCGATACTGATGACAAAAATAAATATAGAGACCGGAAGGGGTGCGTAAATACACACCTAGTTTTGCCACGAGAGCCAAGCTATGATGTCAAGAGTTTGGTATTTGAGACGAGTAGCATTGTCTGTTCACAATGCAAGAAGTGTGCTAAAACCACAGACCTGTATTAACCTAGACTGGCAATGGGCGGTTCTAGCCAGTGGCAGCTTTTCGGATTGACTGGGCGCAGACATCTTTGCCTTTTTCGCGCCCTGTGGGCTCCTCCCATAGACGTAGCCCCGCCTAGTGGAGACTATCGCAGCCGTGAGCCATAGGAATGCATACGATTTCAAACGGTAATTACAACGTTATCAAAGTGGGTTTCAATCATTTTTTGTAAGATTTTGACAGGTCGTAACGTCTAAATTCTCACTCCAATAATGAAATAACCCTCACTACCTCCAAACGTTTTATTAGAGAGCCTGAAGCTGAGCGGTCTTGCCAGATCGGGCGGTTTCCCGCCCAATCGGGGCCGTTGAGGAAGGCGGTCTGTGGGTAAAAATGGACGAAAATAATCAGTGTTATCTGGCAACCCCGAAGCCGACTGTTTTCGTTGCCGCTGATGCAGGTTTGTGGATATTTGTGACACTGAATCGGCCATGCTTACGTGTGTAAAGCTTATTTTATGTACTTAACTCAGATGTAATGACAACTGTGTATATTGGTATGTATATTTCTTAAATAAGCCGTACGTTTTCAGTGAAGCTACCGGTAACTGTGCTATTATTAATACCCCCCCCCCCCCCCCCCCCGCCCCCCCCCAAGGACGCTGAAGGTAA
>NC_085878.1:47087487-47157487 GCF_034702125.1 Engraulis encrasicolus
CTAGCTGTTGCCTAGCGGTGTTCCACAACGGCACTGTTTTGTTTTGCGCAGCAACAATCTTTTGACATTAAAAACTATAATAGACTTAACATTAAATAGGCCTAATGTCCCCGCCATGTGTGAATCATTTAAGTATATCCATATAATAAGCGGGTTAACTTTCGGCGAGTCGGTCGCTTTGTGGAATAGCAGCACTTCAGAGAGAACAAGACCCCTCCGCTCCGCGTCGGGGTCTAAAGATTCTCTCTGTCGTGCTGCTATTCCACGGTAGCGACCTTCTCGCCGAACGTTAACCCTTACATAGTACATAGCGATTACAATAACATTTCCACTGTAGCATTTTGGTGCAATTATCAGAGCAGTTGCTGTAGATGTCAGTAATGATCTTTCACAAGCAGCCACAGGACTTTGTGTTACCTTTAGGCAATGGTTTCCAAATGTTAATCAGCAATTTATACCTCGAGATGCTCCATGTCTCAACAAGTACCTTTAACACCAGAGACACTTTGTTCTATTTAAGCACTGTTGTACATTAGTCATACCATTACTGTATATACTAAATAACATATAGTACACACAAAATATGTGTGGAAATGCATCAATACATCATGTAAGATCTTTCTTATAACAAAACATTAACACATAAACACCTTAAGTCTCTGAACAGTTCAGTGTACCCCCTTGATTTTTTTCCAAATGCCTTAAGCCAGGCGTTGGAAACCTTTTTCATTCGAGGGGCCTCTTCATATTCCTCCAAGGGCCGTAAAAGTCTTCCCAGGGCCGTACTATGAACATGAACCTGGATTTCCCCCTGCACTTTAGGCTATATTGAAGTAAGCCACCTTTAAAACAGACCCCACCTTCTCTAGGTCCCCTGAAATAACGTAATTGTATTGCAAATGTAATTTTATAAGATTCCTTAACAAAAAAGATCATCTTTCATGTGAAGTTGCAAAACATTAAATTATATCGGGGGCCGGATATAACGGCCTCAAGAGCCTTAAACGGCCTTCGAGACAAAGGTTCCCCACCACTGCTGTAAGCGATGCTCATCCTCAATTACACCACCTCTGCTCAGCACTATCTTCGCACAACTTCACTTTACTCACCAGTTGAAGCAATACTGTGTTTCACAACTGTTCCAGCTTGTGTCACAACACGCCTCATGTTGTGCAACCTCTTCCTTTCTCCGTTCTAATCAGTGTGTAAGTGACAGCCGGAAACTCTCTCCAGACCTGCTGAAGTTCATGAAGAAAGGCCCAGAGGTGGTGGAGTGGGTAAAGCCTGTGGGTAATCGGCCCCCTCTGCTGGTTAGTCATCGGCACTACACCCACATCCAGGTGGACTCTGTTGGAGGACAAGATATACAGGATACTCACAAGGTCCTGCTGCTGTCTATGGGTAGGACACACCAGAGCCATTTCATAGAAGAGCCAAACTTATCCCATTGACCGCTGTGCTCCATTTTTTTCTACACATAAATGGCAGCTCAGGGCTACTCCTGGTGCTACAAGCTGTAAGTCACATCCCTAACAAGCATAATAACTGATAACTTGAATAGCATGTAATAGGTAACTCCAGACAAAAAAGGCTTAGGGGGTATGCAAGACAAACAACGTTGGGAAACACTGTTATATATGACAAGGTGGAGCTGGGGAGGCGATGGATGCTAAGATGCATGCGGCATGCAGTAGGCAACGAAATGGAGTGGCTTTAAGAAAGGCAATACCTTTTAACACTAGAACTACCAGGATTTTTCTGCCTACCTAGAAGTACCAGAGAGGGGTCATTTGACCCTGTGGCTTTTACCTAATACACTAATCACTCATTTTGTTATGGTAATGAGGCTGTTAGGGGCCGTGTGTGGGGTGAGGGGGTCACACCTTACAGTGCTAACAGCCAAGACAAACAGGGACAGACAGCTTCTTCCAAGGGCTGTCAGCCTCCAAAATCACCACAGGTAAATAGCAACTTGCATGAAGATATCAGCAGCAAAGACAGATAGCACAGTTTGGCGGACAGTGTGTTACAGTTTTTCTCCATTGGTTTGGATCATTTCTTGAAACTGAGATGTAATTCTCAAAACATGGACAAATCCCGAAACTAATTTGCAGTTCCTCACAACAGAATGGCATTTATCATTGCTTTCATCAAATTGCAAATGCTTTTGTACATGTCTCAATCATTTAGTACATCCTTGCAAATGGCTATGTACAAGTATCCTACAGTTAACACAATCAGCTTACATTTAGTAGAATTTTCAAATGAATGTACCTTGCTGATCTATCCCAATTGGTTGATTCTCAGTGTAATGGTTGTCCTGAAAACATGTCAGCACATTTTCTTCATATAAGTCATCAATTAATGTCCCATGTGATCATGACGTATCATATTACTGCAACCAGATAATGGTTGAATTACAGTTTTTCTCGATTGGTTTGGCTCAGTTCTTGAAACTGAGATGACATTCCTATAACCATTGGGTCATTTGGCCAAACATTCTTACACTTCTGCACAACAGTTCAGATAACTAGCAAAATGTGATATACCTCCCAAAACACCTCATTCTTGCATCAGCACTAAACCGTCTCACATATAAATAGTCAGTCCCATCAAAATGGCATAGATCCTTCTCAATTGCTTTGGCTCATTTGCATTCATTCAGTCCTTCTGTCAAAATAAACTGGATGGTTCAGCATACAGTGCCCTCCATAATTATTGGCACCCCTGGTTGAGATGTGTTTTTTAGCTTCCAATTATTTTATTTTTTTCCTAAATAATATGGGACCTTAATGGAAAAAAAGAGAAAAATCCAACCTTCAATACAAGTGCATTTATTCAGTGGGGAAAAAATCCCACATAAAGAAATAATTATTTGACATCAAATAATGTGTGTCACAATTATTAGCACCCCTGGTGTTAATATTTTGTACAACCCCCTTTTGCCAACAAAACAGCACCTAATCTTCTCCTATAATGTTTCACAAGATGGGAAAAGACAGAAAGAGGGATCTTCAGCCATTCCTCTTTGCAGAATCTCTCTAAATCATCCAGAGACCTGGGTCCTCTCCTCTGTACTCTCCTCTTCAGCTCACCCCACAGGTTCTCAATGGGGTTGAGGTCAGGGGACTGAGATGGCCATGGGAGGAGCTTGATTTTGTGTCTGGTGAACCATTTCTGTGTAGATTTGGCCATATGTTTAGGGTCATTGTCTTGCTGAAAGACCCAGTGACGACCCAGCTTCAGCTTTTGGGCAGAGGGCAACAGATTTTGATTTAAAATGTCCTGGTATTTCAAAGCATTCATGATGCCATGCACCCTAACAAGGTTCCCAGGGCCTTTGGAAGCGAAACAGCCCCACAGCATCACTGACCCACCCCCATAATTCACAGTAGGTATGAGGTGCTTTTCAGCATGCGCATCTTTCGTGGTACGCCAGACCCACTTAGAGTGTTTGTTGCCAAAAAGCTCAATCTTGGTCTCATCTGACCAAAGCACACGGTCCCAGTTGAAGCCCCAATACCGCTTGGCGAACTTCAGACGCTTGCGTTTATGATTGTGAGTGAGGAAAGGTTTTCTCCGTGCATGCATCCCAAACAGCTTGTTGGCGTGTAGACAGCGCCTGATGGTTGATTTGGAGACTTTGTGACCCCAGGATGCTACCATTTGGTGTAATTCTGTAACAGTGAGCTTTGGAGATCTTTTGATTTCTCTTACCATCCTCCTCACTGTGCGTGGTGGCAAAATAAACTTGGGTCCTCGTCCAGGCTTGTTTACCACTGTTCCAGTTGTTTTGAACTTCTTAATTATTCCTCTCACAGTGGATATGGGCAGCTGCAGTTGAGTGGCAATCTTCTTGTAGCCTCTGCCTGACCTGTGAAGGTCGACGCACATCTGCCTCACTTGTATGCTGTGTTCCTTTGTCTTTCCCATGTTTAAGAGTGGATAAGAGAAATGGCCTCGGTGTCACGTCATATTTATACCCCAGGGAAACAGGAAGTGATGAATTACTAATTAAATGTTCCTACATACTCTGGTAAACTTTGTAAACTACTGTAGAAATGACAGAAATGCTTCAATTATATTTATTTCCTGGGAATTGTTAAGGGTGCCAATAATTGTGGAACAGGTGATTTAATGAAAAATAATTATTTTTTAGTCAGGGATTTTTTTATTTTCTTACAATTCATTTGAGTTGAAGGCTACATTTTCCTACAATTTTCAGTGTGACAGTATTCTTCTGCAATAAACACTGAATTTATTTGAAGGCTTTTAACACATCTCAACCAGGGGTGCCAATAATTATGGAGGGCACTGTAACTACATGGATCCTCATCACTCGCTCATATCACCCCAAAAACAGTTTACCCATGTGTCAAAACTAAATTTCTTCCCCACATATATCATCAGTACCCCCAAAATAAATTGTCCCTTTGCCATTGTGTAAGCACTGCCAGTCAAAATGGTTAGGTGTTTTATCTACGTTCAGATAACAGATTTCGACTATGTATAAAAATGAAAAAGTGAGTGAAACCATTGAAGTTTGACAACACAGATAATTTACCAAGGACATTTATCAGTAACTTTCTTTACTGTAAATTCATATACAGAAAGTAATGGCCATATATCACAGGTTTCTCATGTGTTTGGCTCATTTCTCAAAACAGAGATAACATTCAGAAAATAACATGGACAGATGCCAAAGCAACTAGCAATTGTTCAAAACAGAATGTCGCTTGAAAAAATGTCATGAAATTAGCCAAATAACAGAGGAAACTGTAGTATACACGGTTGTAAAATTATTTTCTACTAACTAGTAAAGTTACAATACCATCTGACCTGTTGAACATTTACTATGTAATGAAATTCTTAAAATATGATGTCCTTGACTGTTTTGGGAATTGCGTAGACCACTTTGCATATGATGACTTACACAATGAAATAATGCTGACATGTTTTGGAGAGGGCAACCATTAGACTGAGAATTGTCTAATTCGTTTACATAAGCAAGGTCAATTTATTTGGAAAATGTGCTAAATCTATGCTGAATGTGTCAACTGAAGGGTATTTGTACATATCCATCTACAGAGATGTACTAAACATTTGAGACATGTACAAAGCATTTGATATCTGATGAAAGCAATGAAAAATGCCATTCTGTTTTGGGAAATTGCAAGTTGGTTTGGGGATTTGTCTGTGTTGTTTTGAGAATGTCATCTCAGTTTCAAGAAATTAGCCAAACCAATCGAGAAAAACTGTAACGTGTGAATCTCCCATGCCATGTGACCATAACGACTCATGTGAATGCAACCTGGCAATTGTTAGATGGATAAATACCAGTGCATGTGGACTACTGCTTCACTTCCCTCAAGAATTTTGTGGTGAAAGAAGCTCCTCTCCAAGGAACGAAGATGCAGAGATACAGCACTCAACAGGCATTGGAAATGATACACACACACACACACACACACACACACACACACACACACACACACACACACACTCTGTGTCTCAAGTGACAGCTGTGAGGTGCTAACAGCCACATTTCCACAACAAAAGGAGTGTCCGCAGGGGGTCCAAGGGGTCAAATGACCCTCTTGTGGGGCTTTTAGGTAAAAAGGTCAATTGACCCCTCCGTGGTAGTTCTAGTGTTAATGTGGGTGAGACTGTGTTGTTGTTACTGTAGCTGATTATTGGAAGCGGTTAGCTTTGACTACATGCTCTGCCAGAACTGACGTTGACACACTGATCATATTGCCTTGCAAAGAATTCTGTGTGCTTGTTTTTTTTGCCGAAGCAGGCTCAGTTGAATTCAATATTGCTCTTTCATTTGCAGTACAAAGTAAAAACTTGAGTATTGTAACTTACACTGCAGTCATGCCAAACAACACTCTATCACTTTCAATTTTCAATAGTTTTGTGTTGTGTTTATCCCAGAGGCTGCTTGGCAGGGTTTTGTTGTGAAGCTTTGGAGACAGCATTTGCTTGTTTGATCACTGTTTTCTTTTCTTGTCCTGTCTTGTGATGACACTGTGGAAAATAGCTCTGAGTGACTTCCCACAGCAACACTTTCACTTCCACAAATTAGGTGAATGAGACAGGGCCTCCTTCACCTAGTTTGTCTCCGGCTGCATCCTCTCTGTGCACCCCCAGACTCTCACGCACGGCATACTGGGACACACAAGCACTCACTTGCAGACACATGCTGACAAACAAACACTCAAACTCAAAAGTCAGCAGTATTGTAAACCCAGCACTGCCAAAGAACCAACTCAACTGAATCTGATGTTTGTAGAATTTTCTAAGATGTCTTGTTTTTCAAGGCAATACGCATTGTAACAAAATATTTTTAAAACAGAACTGCATGTGAATGTTCCTCATGTGTTTTCTTGTGCTTGTTTGTGTTCACTGTAGAGAGTGGTGCCGTTCATAAAGTCCTGGAGAATGGCTCTGACCCCTTCATCATTGCTGAGTATCATCCTTTTCAACCCGGAACCCACATCCTCAGCATGCTGCTGGACAGCTCTGAGGTCAGTCCTACAGTGCACTACATATCCCAGCATTCCTTAGGCTATGGTTAAGGACAGATTGCTGCATAGACCTACCGAGCTCAAGGTCCAGGCCCTAGAGCCAAGGGGGCCCTGAAGCCCAAGCTTCTGTACTTAGTTTCTTGTTGTCTGGCCCAGGGGCCCATGAAGTCATAAACCACTGCAACACTGCATATGGATGGGGAAGAACACAGCATTGTTCTACTGATAAATGAACATGCGCTCAGATTTTACCAAAGGTTTCAAAGTCAGAATCAGATTGCTGTATGCAGGGAGCGCTCGGCGTGGATGTTCATGCACGTACCTTTATGAGATGATGGCTTCATACTAAATGTTCACTACACACGGTATTACACTAACAAAATGATGTTTTTGTTCAGTTTGGGTACCTTTTTTGTTCCTGCTTACTTCATTGGTTTCATTGCACAGAATTGCAGGAACTACTGAAGCCATTTATGCCTATACAGTATCTAAATATATTATTATATACTGCAGCTGTACTTCCTATGTTCTCGCTAAGCTATTATTATTACTTCTGCATCAGGACGTAGCTTTTCTATCACTTCTGTCTTACTTCCTGTCAAATGATTTGCACACAGTTTTGCAGTGCTAAACATAAAGCTAGCTATTATTAGTTGTCATTAGCAAGATCAGTGAGATGACACATTAGCACTGCTATCTATCATCGAAATTTGCAGGAACACATGACCTCTGGTGCAAAGCAAAGTCCGATCTCTTTTTATACAGTTTCTTTCAAGCCCTCAGTGTTAAGCCTGGTTTAGACTCGTCCTGCAACTGCAGCCTACATAGTACATACACAAACATCCACTACGCCCCCCTCTGCAAAGTCGAAACGACCTCTTGCAGCGCTGAACGTATGCGTCTCCCAGGATAAATTGTCCATAATCTGCCCCCACCCTCCGCTGACAGCGCGTCTCCTGTATTCTGCAAAGTCTGTGTTGTTATATGAGTTAAACGAGGCCTTTATCCCTTTCTGTTGTACCTCTTGCAGAAGAAGCTGTATGTGGGCTCCAGTGCTGAGGTGGTCCAGATTGACCTGAAGACCTGCAGTGTGTACGGAAAGCGCTGTGAGGACTGCATCTTAGCCAGAGACCCCTACTGTGGCTGGGACCATGAACAGAAGATGTGCTCACCTTATTCACAGTAAGGGCTCACTCTATGTCACTCACTCAGTCACTCAGTCACTCAGACACTCAATCATTCGTTCTCTCGGTCAATAATGTATGTATATCAAATATATCAATCTCTCTCTCTCTCTCTCTCTCTCTCTCTCTCTCTCTCTCTCTCTCTGTCTCTCTCTCTCTGATGTCCTCAGAAATATGTGGTGCAGCCTCTTACACATCCACTATGTGTTAATGTTTCTTACCCTCTCGTCCTCACACAAACAAACACACACACACACACACACACACACACACACACACACACACACACACACACACACACACACACACACACACACACACACACACACACCGGATGACTCCTTCTAGCTCTTTCCTACACTATAGTGCTATCTATTTTAGGCTCCGCAAAAGACTGTTATCATTTTCCCATGTATTCGTATTAGTCTGTTTTTCTTATGAAGTCTGTTTCCCATGCATGCGAATTACGTAGTAGCTACTACTGGTTTCTGATGAAGTTGGTCAGAACAGCTGATACTTCTCACTTACTACTGTGAAACCTCAGAGCACATATCTCCTTCTGCAAACATTACATTGCACTACTAAATTGCATTTGGCAGACGATTTTTAACCAAAGCGACTTAAAATCGAGGACATAATCATGGCCAACATCTCTAACAGATGTGCACAGAATTAAAAAAAAAAAAGTACATTAGGACAGGGATAAGACTACACACACACACACATCATGCCATAGAGTCTGGCTCTGGACTGGGCCAGCTCAAGCATAGATAGATATGGCGTCTTGAAAGTTAACTTAGTTAAGAAACTGTGAAGGTTAACAAACAGCACAACTGCAACTTCAGTCCAGGACCCTGCTTCTCGAAAGTGTCATGCTAACCAGTTAGCAACTTACTAGGTTGCCTATTAGAAATTGCATTGCAACCAACAACGTTGTTGAGAAAACCACCTCAATACAGCTAATGTGTTTGCACAAAGTGAACGAGTGCTATTGCTGACTATACACAATGTGATCGAGGCTTACATGCAAATGCATTTACATAGTTGCTTTGAGTCATAAGTTACATATAAAACTTATATTCTCCATGAAAGGCAAAACTCAGGAGAGTAGGTTGGCTGGTCCTTCTGTTGATCGGAAACCGTTTTGCTGGTTTTTTTTGGCAGTGTGCACATTAATCGGGTCTATTAACATCATTAACAAAATTATGGTAAATACTAAGTTTTCCCTGTCTTCACAGGAACACCATTCAATATGTTGAAGATGGAGATTTCCATAAATGCACAGGTTAGTATCATTTGAGTTGTTTCACTTGTACACTTGCCGAGGAGTCAAATGTAAATGTGAAGTAAAAAGAACAAATTCCTTCCAACACAGATAACTTATCTCATTAATCAGTAGACCTGATTACTTGTCTTATGATCAGTTGACTCAGCAATGGTTTGGATCAAGTTTGTTTTTCAGTAACACAACACAATGGTCTGAGTGAGGGAGCATGTGGTATTCACCCAAATTGACGAGGCTACGAAGGCCCTTTGTCCCCTGGGCCATCCAGCTTTTTAATAGTTCACAAAAAAATGACACACAGAGAGAGATTGTCATAGGTGACTGGACAGCATAACTATCTCTACCTCTCACACCTATCTCTAATTTTCTCCTTTACGGAGGCTGCTGATCTGTGAAATCCCATTCCCAACCATCTGTGCCTGTTATCTGACTTGCCTATGCCTGCTGATCAACCCCTCCCCCCATTACTGCTCTGAGAGACTCTTAATAGGTGAATGTTAAATATGTGTGAATTAATTTGTGTTTATGCTACTAGACACCTACATTTCCTTCAGGATTAATACATTTCACTCAACTCTATTCTATTTTGTTCATCGTGATTTCAATTTTGATCCAAATAATAATAATTTTTCCATAATCGTGTAGCCCTAGCACATACCCATTTCCTGCTCCATCCGATCTGGACATAAACTAATCATAATCATAAACCAAGACTCTCTTTTCTCTAATGACTCATGTTTCCTGCCCATACCATGTCTCATCAGAAGATGAGATGGATGCAGAACACAGAGGATTGATAAGGAAAGAGACAGTTCATAAAAAGTTTCTTCGGGAATAAATATGGTTTTATGCTGCCATCATATGGTTGCCATGCCCGTTTAGGAGACTAGGGGGTGGGGGTTCTGAAGGGTCAATAAGTCATGCTGATTTAGGAGACCGGCGTTGATCCCACTTTGTTGCACTGGTGATGTGTAGTATGCATTACCTTGGTTACCATATTGAAATGATTTGGTGCAACACGTTGTATGGGTGTGAATCAGTGAAGCACGTACCCATTTCCTTCTCCATCTAGTCTGAGCATGAAACAGATGAACAGCAGGATGTGGTCGACTTCACCTCATGTTCTTGTATGGTCCTGCTCACTATGAAATCAGTCTTAGATTAACAATGTCATGACTCATCAGCAGATGAAAAAGAGACAAAACAGTAGTAGTCAGTACTCCCCCCAACCCCCAAAACACACACAAACACGCACGCACGCACGCACACGCACACGCACACGCACACACACACACACACACACACACACACACACACCAGATGTGTGCCAGGGGGTATGTTATCCAAAAGTTTTGGATAGTGTGGGCACATTGTAAGCATGGTGGATCAGTGCAGTATATTTTACAGTTCGCTGCAATAGCATTACGTAATCCTGTTTGGGCATGAAACATGATCACATCTCTGGAGGACTCAGTCCAGTTCATATGTTCTTCATGCTTGGTCCTGCCCAAGCTAATGTATGACAAGTCGATGAACACAATCACAAAAAAAGAGGGAAAAGGGGTCTCTTGCGTTCTCTCTTGGGCCATCTTTTCTCTACCTTCCTCCCCTTTCTTTCATTTTCTTCCTCTCTCTTTCTCACCATCAGTGTCACTCTGTCAGTGCCCCCGCAGCTCTCCACCCCATCCAAATGTGTCTCTCAGCAAAGTAATTCATAAAAAAATCAATGAAATACATTCCATATGGGGTTCAGACTTACTGAAGTGTATTTGCAAACAGTTTTCCTCAGCTATATGGCCTCTTCATTAGTTCAATAATAAAAAATAACATTTAATTGATATGTTTGAAGCGGTGTCTATAAAGCCTTTCTGTTTTCATCCCAGATGGGGTGACAAGTCCCAGCACAGGAGGCGGAGCAAAGAAGGGCACATTTGGGATTCAGGAGTCCTCCAGACACTACCTGTCGTGCCCTGTGCTGTCCCAGCATGCCGAGTACCGCTGGCTGCATGACGGGCAGGAGAGGAGCGCTCTGATGGACAGGGACCAGAGTCAGCTGGTGCTGCTGATAGAGGACATGGGAGCCTCAGATCAGGGTCTCTACCGCTGTGTCTCCAGTGAGGGGGACTACAACAAGACTGTGGCCCAGTACTCACTCAGGCTGTCAAGTGGAGGGCAGGGGACCAGGGGCAACATTCTGGCTCTGGTCTCAGTGGTGGTTATGGGTCTACTGCTCAGCTAGCGTCCTGGGAGGGCAATGACCTGCTGGGTAGGTCATAGACCAAGGATACAAAGAGTATATCTATATGGCTAGTACTGAGCAGCTGTGATTGGCTCTGATGGCAGACTGCCATTCACTTAGAGCTGGCTCTGAGTGACTTGAAAGGGCTCATAGCATGAAGTAGATCTTCACTGAAATTACATTGTAATGATTAAATTTCTTTCATTCTTTTATAACACAGTTACCGTACGTAAGTTGAGAATGTACAGTATATTACATCATATATCCTATGCAACAATGTACTTCAAAGATCAGTGATATACTGAGATTGAGCTATCCATTCAAAACTACTCATGTTTGTTACATGTTTCATGTTTATGATGTTTATAATTCACTAGGCTGCTTCCTTGATGGCCTGTCCACTTCAATTCTGTTACAGGTTCTGCGTTCTACAAATTGGACGTTCTGTTATGTTGCTAATTGGATAACATGTAGTTAGCATAGCACGACACTAACTGTGACTAACTGGAATGTGAAGATTGTATGTATCTTAAACTACCTCAAACGATTTTTGTTTTCTATGCTGTATCAGCCTGTGCCCCTACATAGGGCTTTTGTGTTTAACCTTTTTCTTCATTTCAGCACTTTGTGAAATTAATGTTTATTATTTATTGAATAAACCAGGATCAGGACCACATAAGTTTGTTCAGCAATATATGCAATATTTTCACGAGTTGACTTTTCAGAAAATTGACTCAATGTCACCTCGACTACATCTCAAAAACTGGTGTCAGGGGAGAGCTTAACTCCATAAGCTGTCTGTATGAATCAGGGCGGGGGGACTGGGAATAAAAAAGCCTGCACATTTTTGTGTGGAGCACTCTAAATTGTGGGCCATTGTACTAAATGCAAGACACTTAACACCATCGTCCTCTGAGGACTGTCTGACCACTGGGAAAGGCCCTGTATGCCAGACTATCAGCAAAGCCATGAATGCTGTTCATTTGGAGGACTCCCTGATGGAAGAAATGCTGCACATGACCCCCACATTGCAGAACTTGCTGTTGGAGGAAGAGAACGATGATTAGCTGGACTAATAATAGTCATCACAGGGGGACTAGTTTACGATTTGCCTTATCGAGTCAACAACATGTAGGCCTAATGAAACTAATGCATTATGTTTGTGCAGAGAAATATGATGCAGTTAGTTTTGTGTTTTCTGTGGAGATACTCCTTGTGGTTCTAAAGACTTTTGTTTTGTCCTTGAGTTTGCATGGATGTCTGTTCACTTTATGTGTGCACAGTGAGTATGAGGTTTCTTAAGAGCTAAGAATTTGCCTTTCATAGTTTGCATAGGCCTACTTATCAGTCACACTGACAAAACTTATTATGGAATATCTTCAACGGCCCGTCTGAAAGGCCCAATTGAAACATTATGACTAACTACTTCTGATGGCAAAAATCTATTTTGAATTGTAAAGCATATGCTGAGCATAATGTTTCCCATTGGTCCTGTGGTCATGGCTCAAACGGAGAGAATGACAGAGCCTTTACTGTTGGTGCCATGGAATCTTGGCCCACAACTATCAGATGTGCACTTTGAAATTGGTATTGTGTAAAAGTGTCTTTCTTACTCTAGGTTTTTCTAAGGGAGAATCATATCTCTTATATATTTTTATTTAGAATAGGATAATGCAGAGCTGACAAATTAACATGACATTTTCAGTAGTGGCTTCCTAAAGGCAGCACTGTAAGCCCTTCTTACTAAATGTATCCTACTTGCCTGTTACACTATAACATATAATTTATAACCCAATAATCACAGGCTGGCCATCACACTGTCACTAAACTGAAACTGGTTATTTGCCCAAAAAAATATGTCTGACAAAATCTCTTCCAAATGTCTTGAATGAACCATTTGCCCAGCAATCTGGTTGCTGTAGAATCAATCATCCCTGGCATTATCAACAACTATTCTCTCTCACATCATAATGCAAAATTGAACGTAAAATTCCTTAGTTAGGACACACAAGCACGACTGTAGGCATATTCAGTAAGTATGCGATGTTGATGTGTTGCAGCAATGCATGGAGGATGTACTTGCTTTTTTGCCTGACCACTTCTCAGCATCAGATCAAATTGTGCACTTGATAGTGGTTTGTGGCAAGTCTGCAGTTTCAGAGAGCACCATATACTTTGCTCACATGGCAGGCTTTGCTACATGCAAGGATGCACTCACGAACAAGTATATGCTCACACTTGCACACTGCTCTCTCTCTCTCTCTCGCTCTCTCTCTCTCTCTCTCTCTCTCTCTCTCTCTCTCTCTCTCTCTCGCTCTCTCTCTCTCTCTCTCACACACACACACACACACACACACAGACACAGACACAAACACACACTCAACCACATGCCCTCAGCTCTTCTCACCTGCCCCCTTTTCTATTGCCACAATCAACACATCACATATGCCATATTTCATTTGATTTCAGTAAGCACTACACTATATTCCTACATATACATGTATACTTGTTATAAACTATTCACATGTTGTCAATGTATTAGTTCCTGATCATTTGTTCTCTAGGGACTTTGTTCTCTAGGGACTGTGACAGCAAACATGGGTCATACTTTATAATAAGGGATGCATAAAAACCCATTATAAAGACTTGTGAATAATTAAATAATGATGAACAAAACATTAGATAGAAAGGTAACACAACTAGACACATTTCCAGGAATCGAATACCTTAGAAACCTGCCAATACCTCAATATTATCAGACTGTGATGTAGCCTACAAGACAAATAATCACTTTGATAGTATTTGAGTTGTCATCAGTTCTCTTTCATATCGATTTGATCGACATCTCTACGGGAGGACACTCATTGACTGTTCGACCTCATGAAGACCCTTTGTAATAACTCCTGGGGATGAATGGGCAACATTGGAGGCTGGGCGACCACTTTGTCAAAACCACTTGTTTTACGCGCAAATCCTCACATTTTGCTCTCTACAGCTGACTACTTTACCGACCGGGTTTAACTGTCCTCGAGATGTGCTTGGTGTATCTTCCCTTGGCGACCAGTCCCAACGAAAAGACTTGTCTCTACGGAAGAAAAACTTTACTACTCTGGCTGAGTATATTTGCACTGCTTCAATCGAAGAAATTGAAGACCTTTTTGGTAAAAAAAAACGTGTAACCACTGAGTCATTCACTAGCCCCTAAGCCTGCTAGTTCTTGTTAGCGCCACGCCGCCTAGCTCTGTAATGGCAACTTCTGCTTCATACCGAGAAAAGAAAGAGAAGGATCCCCGCGACTGCCTCAATGGTTGCTGGTTCACAATCTCTGCCAAGGACCCACACCCTGTCTGTATTGTCTGCCTTGGCTATACCCACGCCCGTGATGGTCTTACTGGTCGGGATTGTCTGGACTGCGGAGGACAACCCACCGCATGGGGACACTTCCCTCACTCCTTACTGGGTTTCCGAGCCAGAGAAAGAGGAGAGCAATGAGGCTAGCGACAGGGGTCCCAAGCCTCTCGAGAATCGTCCGGCTTTCGTGCCATCCACCGTCCACGAAGGCCACTACCCTCAACCAGCGAACCGGTTCTACGAGATATGTGAGAGGGCAGCTGACGGAAGGCCTCTCCCTCGCCAACCCACTAGCCGAAAACTGCTAGCTTTTCAAGACGTGGTGGGACACGTGTCCAAGACATGGGACTGCCCTAGTCTGCATTCTCTCCAACTTGAATACCATGAACATGGATGAAGGATGGGACAAGATGCTGGCCATGGAAGCGGATCTTGCCCATTACCTTGCCCCTCAACCCTGCAGCCTGGGCCTGCCCTCCGTTGCACCGAGACTCCCCGAGAAGGCAGACACCCTCTCACAATGGGAGAAGTCGTATCGAGCATCCGCCCTAACGTGCAGGGTGATGAATGCATCAGCTATCCTATCTGCCTACCTCTCAACCCTTCAAGACGACATGGCGAAAGGCGAAAGAGTGGATGAAGAATGGGAGGAAATCCGTGAAGTTACTGATTGGATCCTCAAAAGCGCACAGGGCACCGCACATCGGCCTGGCGGTTGCTGGAGCAAGGGTCCTGTGGCTGGATCTTACCGCCCTCCCCGCGCGCAAGAAGACAGCGATTATCCCACTGTCCCCCACTGGCCTGTTTGGAAACGAGGCTATAGCGGCTATTACGAAGCAGAGGCAAGGTGCTCCTGCCTTCAGGACGGCAGCAGCCCTCAGAGCTCTCAGACCCTGGCTGCTGTACCGCAGACCTCAGCCTCAGCCCAACGAGCTAAACGCTCGTGTGAATCACCTGGACCCCACCTCAGGCTGAGTTCCAGCCCCGTCTCCGTCTCCATGACTTCATGACTCTTTGGTGACGGCAAACTCGAGGAGACACTCCTCAATGAGGGAAGAGGCCGTCAAGAGGAGGACCTAGCGTCCTCCAGGGAGGCGACCCCGGGATCCACGGCACGCCTTGGCCACTGCGGGATACATCGGGAAGACTGTTGTACTCGGACGATGGCCCAGACCCTGGGCCATGTTCGCAGCATCATCACAACAAGTGTAAGACTTGTTTAGAGGTTTATTCACCTCCCCCGTTGATAGGAACCAAGGGAAGAGTGCAATTCCAAGTCAGCCCGGCTGCTCAGGATATTTGGCGTAAAGACTGTGGTTTTGGGGAAGATTTTGGGAAACAGATGTTCACTGTTAATGTTCTGAATGTTAATTTGTGTATTAAACTGGTGCAATTCTCACACTGTGTCAACACATGTTCGTGACATGCACCACACAGCAACACACCACACAGTATGCCTTGCCTTCATAACGGCCACGATAAAGGCATATTAAGGTGGCTACCTCGGTGGCCGTCGTCACCAAAAAGCAACAACTTTCCAGTCTCTCCCTCAACAGGAGAGCCAATTCAGTTGCTCGAGGTCCCGTGCGGTCACGTGACCATGAGCCTGTTATCCCTACTCCCTCTTCCACGCCATGTCGAGGGGGGGGGGGAGCTCAAGACAAAATTATGGCCCTCATTAACATCCGAGTCGAATACTTCCTTGTTATCCAGAAATACCCCCGCTATGGCTGGCGTTTCACTGCCATTACCCACGAGTACCCCAACAATGACTGGTGTGTTGCCGACATTACCCAAGAATGCCCCCGCTTTGGCTGGCGTTTCGCTTACAACTATTTCTCTCCCCTCTCTCCATCACTCACTCGATCAAGAAACTGTGGGCGATTACCGCGTGAACAGCCCTCCTCTCCGAGAGAACCACAGCGCTGTTATACTTGGTGGGCCACCGCTTATCCCGTGGTCACATTCGTACCAAAACTGACCCAGAGCCCGACAGCTGTTCTGGCTCGGACTTGACTGGTTGTGAGCGTGAAACGTCTCACTCAAATCTACATGCCATTAAGGTGCACCATGACTGTTCACCCGGCCTTACGAAATCGAGTCTCGTACCCTACACTACCAGTACTCCTAGTGTTACTCTTAGCGGATTCCACCATGTCTCTGTATGACCTGAAATGGGCTGTCTTTTGCTACCCCCTCCAGAGGGCTTGCGCTGTCGAACAGAGGCTTTCCAAATGGTTGGTTCAAGCCATTGCACTGGCATATGAGTCCAAGGGGCTTCAGCCCTCTGCTCAGGTCAGGGCGCACTCTACTAGAGCGGTTTCTACAACCTGGACCCTCTTTAGAGGTGCCACATTTTCGGAGGTGTGCAGGGCTGCTGGCTGGGCCAACTCCTCCATCTTTGTCCGGTTCTACCGGCTAGATGTAACCGCGCTACCACTGGAACACAGAGCCACGGCCACTGAATGTCACTCGGGTGAGGGGAGCACCGTCCATACAGGGGACCTTGTGGAAAGTCTTGCCTAATGGGGTCGGTCAAGTGCAATTGGGCAACCGTATCTCACTCATTTCGTGAAGTATTCACGAAAAAAATAGATGAATTTTCGTGGTGCATTCACGTTATTGCCCGCCTTTCGTAAAGTCTTCACGAAAATAATAGATTAATTTTCACACTGCCTATTCACTTGAATTGCCCGACTGTTGCCTAGCGACCCACTAGTTTGATGCCCTTTCGGTAGCCTACCGTCACATGGTAATCAAACATTTCAAACAAGCAATTTAGGGTTAGGTTTAGGGTCAAGGTTAGGGTTAAGGTTAGGGTTAGGTTTAGGTTTAGGGTTAAGTAGGGTTAAGGTTAGGGTTAGGTTTAGGTTTAGGTTTAGGGGACATAAGGCGTAAGTACCGAAAGGGCGTCGAATTAGTGAGTCCCGAGTGTATCAGTAGTGTTCTGTCAGCACCCCCTCCCCGCCCCTGCAGACGTTTGGATAACCATAGCAGCAGTGGGGCAATTCAAGTGAATAGGCAGCGTGAAAATTAATCTATTATTTTCATGAAGACTTTACGAAAGGCGGGCAATAACGTGAATGCACCACGAAAATTACTCTATTATTTTTGTGAAGACTTTACGAAAGGCGTGAGATAGGGCTCAATTGGGAGTGATTGTAACGCTCCCATAGAGATGGGGATTGAATCGATATGAAAGAGAACAGAAGGACATGTATTGTAAATGTCCCCGGTTCTCTAAATGATAAGAGGGAGCCTTCTCTCTAGGACACCCTTCTTGCGCCACCCAAAGAGAGCGTGACTCGAAATGTGAGGATTCACGCATAAAACAAGTGGTTTTGACCAAGTGGTCGTCCCCAATGAGTGTCCTCCCGTAGAGATGGCTCACTCATCTCATTCAGAGAACCAGGGACATGTCCTTCTGTTTTGAGATGCCAGCCTGCTGATGGTGCTGACAGCAATGCAGGAGCATTGACGAAAATACCGTTGAGATCATTTGTAAGCATGCATGTTGGACTTAGCCTACTGTCAAGGCCATGATGTCCACATTGAAAAAGTAACATTTTACCAACACCCCTATCCCCTCCGAGATAATATCGACTAATTGCCTTGGCTGTCTTCAGAGTCTCATCTACTGGTTGTGCCTAGGGTTAGGTCTAAAGAGGGTGAAATAACATTTAGTCATCGTGCTGCAAAATGCTGGAACCAACTTCCTGTCCAAATTAGAACTGCCCCTACAGTAGGGACGAATTAAAAACAGCTTTATTCCTATCTGCCTTCGGTGATAGTTAATTAGACATAAACTCTATCTACAACACAATAATATAGTTTTTCCCCTTCTCTTTTCTCTATTCTTTAGCACATGGAATGGCTTTTATGTAGCCTATAGATAGGCTATCCGCGTGAGCGCTTCAATGACGAAACGCAGGGGTCTAGGGTTAACTGCGCGGCTCACTGCTATCATAGACTATCATAGTAAATCCAGAAGCAGTCTACGCGGTCATGGCAGTCATCCACATCACAACGGGAGTATTTTTACTGTTCAGTATTTCTGTTCCATCAGATGCAGAAACGTCTCATCATGCTAGATTCAAGTTGTATGAACGCGGTAAGTATCCGCATTTATTTTTAGAATGCGTGGTTTGAGACTACTAGTGTGTCCGTGTTCTTTTTATGTGTGATGGATGGTAGTGAAGTTGACAGTTATTTGCCCACGTAACTTTGTATCTTTAGTGCCGATGTCCTCCGAACGCTTTGGCTACTTTTGCTCCATGTTGTTAAACTTTGTAGGCTATAAACCCTTATGTCACGGGCAGGTACTGGCATGATGTATTTGTATGAAGTAGCCTACGCATATAGTACACCACTAGTGGTATGATATCACATAGTCGGAACCATGTAAAAGCCTAACATAGTAGTGTTGTTATTACATCTAAGAGTAGGCTAGCCTAGGCTTTATACAACTCTGTGTATGGTTATAAGTTGGGGAGAATGAGATGAAATAATGTAAAATGAAGTTAATGTTACCCCTTTTCCTGAGCACTTGTATTAATTTTTTATTGGCCCTACAGCCATGTTTAAATATGTTATTGCCAGGTTGCTTCCTAGATATGCTACTCTGTCAATATTTGGCCGGCTGGTTTATTATAGGGCTACACAGCGGAGTGTTTACTCTAAACTTTAGGCTATGCTGTCATGGTCAGGGGTGTATCAGCAAATTGAGGGCCCTATGTACAATCAGCTCCAATGGACCCCAACCCAGCAATATAAATCAGACACTGTCTGGGCCCCCTATATATCTGTACATGGGGCACTGGTAAGTCAGTCACACTTTATGTCCGACAACCCTGGTCGTGGTGGACTTGGATTGGTGTTTTTTGCTGACATTTATACAATCTCAAGGTTACGCTGACAGGTGACTGTCTTTTCAACAGCACGACTTTCACTAAAGATCCTGTTGACAATTGATACAAGAAAACATGTAGTAGCAAAACCGGCTACAAAGTTGCTTAGTGAACAGAATCAGTCTATTTGTGTCCAAGAAGCGGTAAAAGCACAGCTATGTGCATTGTGCACTTAAAAGCTGAGGCTACTCCTCAGTTAAGTATTTTCCTTAAAAACTGTAAGTGATGTGCATTGCATTGTAAGTTAGTAGGAAAAAAGAGAAGAGAATATCAAACAACATACTAGGCCTATGTCAACAAACCCTTTGACAGCCCAACTGTGTCAGGTAATACAGTAGTGCCCTACCAGCAGCTGTCCACTTGCTGTCTCTTTGCTTAGTTTTCCCATGCAGGAGTTTTTAATTGCCAAATGAACAGGGTGTCAAAAACCCAGTCTGTGAAATTGAGAAAGGGTTGTTTGCAACATGGAACCAATAGTGAAATCAACAAGTATTGAACTGTTGTAGCAGCTTACTTCTTGAGCCACTTTTTTGGTGGGAGAAAAGCTTGTGTGAAATAGAGCTTGGCACCTTGAGGTGTTAAATGTGCAGCTTACATTGTGACAAATCACAGTTCAACCAACACTGAATAGTAGTAACAAGTAATATAATCAGTCAGAATGTTTCTTAAAAAAAGCTCCAGGTTTTCATCAACTTGTAACAGGGTGAATGCCGCGCCAGAATTGGCTTTGCATCCCTTCATGGGTGTAACGAGTCACGACACCATACTAGTTGGAAGACTCAGGTCGCTCTGCACCACCGCCACATGCATCACCGCTCCTCCGATGAGGTTTGAATGCCGGTAATTTGAGTTGGCTCAATGATACAGATACAGTATATAGGCCGTATGTAGTCTACAATTGTGTGTGTGAATGAGGCTGTTCTGCCTCCAATCTCTCAGAAGAACACCAATAAAGAAACGCAGACTCCTGGTTCGGGGGGCCAGGCCCCCCATAATCCTGCCCTGCTGTCCAGTGATCACCCGCGGCTTGATGCTAATGTTACCTTTTACTTCCAGTGATTATGCTAAGCTATTCTAATAACTCTAATACTAATAAATCTTAGTACCGAACACACTGAGAAAAAAATACACATATTTATGTATAAGACTTAATACTTGCAAATGAAATAGGGATGCAAATTATTGATTAATTCATTAATTGTTTGTTGATTGACCTTATCGATCAACTTACGATAGCAGTCTTTTTCCCCCGAAATCTCAATGTTTCCCGAAAAAGAACTATTACTTCTAAATATTTAAATAAAAAATATAAATAAAATACTTAAATTCTTCAATCCAAAGGTGATTTAAATATTCTCACTATTTGCACCCTTCTTCGCACACACTCTTTCACCTGGGTCTCTTGTCAGTCGAATTGGCGATTAAATGCGATTCATATTTTTTTACTCGATTAACCGATTAATTGCTTGCATCCCTACTTGGAAATACTGCACCAATATGAAAATGTGTGAAAAGGGTGGACTGTTCCTTTAAAGCAGCCTCACTCTGACTACTGGTTCTGCACAGTTTTGTGTTTCACCCTTAAGCAGGGGAATATGTTTATGTCTATGCCTGCCTGGCATTGAGCGTGTCAGGTGACTTTCTTGAGACTTTCAAACTTGGTTGGATTGAATTCAACCGTCTGTGTGTGACATTCTGGAGGCAAGGCTCCAGGCGAAGCTCGTGTCACCTTTTGCAAAGGTGAAGGCTCTTAGCAAGTTGATATGTTTGCTCTTGTTTCAGACCTGAAGTTTAAACGGGGCCAATTGAGTTCTCGCACCTCCAGCACCATGAAGTTGCTTCCTGCTATAGGAAAGAATGTGATCTTCATTGGAAGTGGAAAACATCTATCCCGTCTTGATTTCCAGAAGAACCCAGAGAAGGCAATGGTGAGGGCTGTTTCATGATTCAATGACCCACTGAAATATTACACGAAGAGACAAAAGCTAGTGATGGTCATAGTGAGATGTTGGAAAAGGAAAATGGAAAAAGTAACAGACAAGATAATGTATATTGTATTACATGCTGTCCATAATATAATGCTGAATACTTTGATGTCATGATGTAGCCTAGAATGATTTGGTGCAAGCATGAAGTTTAACTCAATATTTCAAAAATGTTATTGTGTCCAGGTGCAAGGTATTCCACTTGGCTGTAAAGGATTTGTGAGTATCCTAAAGTACACAGACATACACAGATACCGAAAGAGAGAGAGAGAGAGAGACACACACACACACACACACACACACACACACACACACACACACACACACACACACACACACACACACACACACACACACACACACACAGACCACACACACCACAGAAAAGTCACAAGGAAGTCTTGTGGTTTTGTGACTACGGAAGAATTCCATCAAAAGACTTTTAGCGGTTACACAATAAGCAGACATTAATAAACAGAACAGGTTACATTGCCCAGGGCATGTCACTTGTGGATGTTGCAGTAACATTACAGAATATGGTTCTATCCCCCTGTTGCCATCACAGAATGGTCCCATCACCGTGATGCAGCCAGGAAAGCAAGGTTATCCGCTGTTTGTGTGCACCCATGAAGAACAAAGCACCGCCTGCTGCTTCAAGGTACATCATTTACTTCCTACTTACAGATAAATATGGGAGGAAGAAGATTTTGGAATTTCGGAGCCAAACTGCACAAAAAGCATGAGCATGGATTTCATTGGTCAAGTGCAGTGATTAATGCCCCAGAATGGATGGATGGATGGATGGATGGATGGAGGATGAATGGATGGGGGAGAGGGATGCTTGAATTCTATTGGCAAAACATGAACAAGCTTGGCTGTTTTGATTCCTAGGCGCTGAATGGCTCCACAGATATTGGTCCAGCCCCTTACGCAGGGACAGAGGAGCCAGCACTTCTTACTGGTATGTGGATGCTTGTTGCCAACTCTGTGTTGGGATGCCCTATAGGCCTAATTAAAGTAATCCTTTTAGTGTCACTTAAGTGGATGGATGATGCTGCCTCTGGCAGGCAGATGACTCTGCTGACTCAGCATTAGGCTTTCCAGCAGTCGTTTATTAAAGGACGGCTCTTAGTGTCACTGAACTTCACTCTTAATGCAACTCTGTGAGATTGCTCGGTTGTTCCACAACAGCAATGCAATCTTCTTAAGTTCTGCCTGCAGTGTGTGTGTGTGTGTGTGTGTGTGTGTGTGTGTGTATGTGTGTGTGTGTGCGTGGGTGCGCGCGTGTGTGCGTGTGTGTGTGTGCTTGCGTGCGTGTGTGTGTATTTGAATGGACATAAACGTTGATTTGATTGTTCTGTCTTAGAGGATGCTCTCTATACCACGCAGTCAGATGGGAAGAATAAAGGTGGTCTGTACAGGACAAGTGTCGGACCTCGGAAAAACAAGGACATGAGACCTCCCTCCAGCCGATCAGGTGAGTGACTCACTAAAAGACACTGACCAACAATCAATAAACCTTTTTTGACCATCTTAATTCCTCTATAGCTGATCCTACCACAGCATTTCAGTTATTGCCAACTGAGTTATTACAAGCTAGAAGAGTAGAAATGTTAGCCAGGCTGTGCCCTCCTAGTGATGCAACAATTTCTGCATTGCAACTAGTCAGGTCAAGAGCAATGCAAGAACTTTCTGAGTTCCTGAAAATACGGGAAGTCCTCCCACTATGTCGGTAGCCAAACAACCATATGCAAACCAAGGGAGGTGGGTTAACCATGCCATTTGGGAAATGTTAATTGTCATGCTCTTGGTCAGAACAAGTCTCAAAGAGATTTGAACGTCAATGATAATCAGGCTATAGAAATGGTACACTTGACCTGCCCGTCTGATTGCTGCAGTTAATAGCCTTTTATGTGGCAGGCAGGCAGGCATGGGAGCTGGTAGTAGAGTATTGTTTTGTCATTAGTATCACTCTTGAGCTAATAGGCATAATGCATCCATGTGAATTGGACAGGCTCTTTCTTGAGCAACTTGAAAGCAGTAGCACAGTGAGAAATGAAATGTTCAGGGAGAAGGTGCATTGTGAAAAAGACCAATTAAGAAAGGGGAATAAGTGCTATTCAGGTACATTGTGAAAAAGGGAAGGCGAAATACCTCTGAATTCACTTACCCACCCACATGGGCTATGATTCAATGACACCAACTACGTTTCAGAGGAATGGGTCAGTGGGTCTCTCTGCGGTTTGAATTTGAGACATTTCCAGCCTATTGGACAAACCAGAGAAGAAAACTTCAGTTTCACCTGAAAGTTAAGGTTTTAATGCCCGTGTTTCTGTTCCAAAGTGAGAGTGGGTTCGCAAATTGAAAAGGAGACTGAGGCCAAGCACACAACAAGTTTTCTGTTCCTGAAAGCAATGGGATAGTGGGTGTTGCTGTGCATCACATGCAGTGAAACCAAATAAAATGTGCGTACATTTTGTCTTGTAGATCAGCGCTACGTGAAGGTCATGAAAAGACAGAACAAGGTCTACGCCTTCTACACAGAGAAGAACAGCGACCAGGACCCAAACACAGACAGTTTCACGTCAAAGATCTCTCGAGTTTGCGCGGTGAGAATGCAGGATGCTACTTTACCGCTACTTTACCCATGAACTTAAATGACATACTGTATCTGAACTTAGTACATCTCAAATTTAATAGCGCGTTGCACAGAGACAGTGAAATGTACTAGGCCTATATGTAAAGCAAGCCCAGTCAGTGCAATATGAGAATAGTGTAGCAGATGTGCATCGCCTAAGGGCAAAACAGGTGAAATACTGTACAGCACTACCCTACCCTACCCTGCTCTTCATATCTTCTCTTTAAATATGAAGCAGTGAATAAAGGGCAGATTATAGTTCAGCAGCGGCGCCTGTTGCTTACGGTCGCTAACCACTGTTGATGTTATAGATCTGCGCACGAGGTGTCATGTCGTTAGCTACATTTGGCTACATACAGTGGTGCTCATATGTTTACATACCCCAGCAGAATATACGCTTTCTTGGCGATTTCTCACAAAATATGAAGGATTACACAAAACCTTTTTTTCTCACTCATTGCTAGTGATAGCTTAAGATATTTATTAGCAATATTCTGTGTTTACTCTTTCAAAAGCATGATCACAACCCAAACTACCCAAACGACCCTGTTCAAAAGTTTACATACCCTAGTTTCTGATGCTGAATATGGCCCTGTTTAACATCAGGGACCGCTCTAAATTGTTTGTGGTAGTTGTGGATAAGGCTCTTAATGTTCTCAGATGACAAAACAGCACATTCTTCTTGGCAGAATGGTTGTTTCCTATAATATCTTAGGGTGTCTTGCTGGAACCTCACATTTGAGGTTTCCCCTGAGTGGCTGAATGATGTTGAGATCAGGAGAGTGAGACGGTCGCTCAAAAAACTTCATTTTATTCTTTCTGAAGCTAATGACTGGTTGATTTGGCTTTCTGTGCTGAGATATTGTCATGTTGGCATGTCCAAACAATGGACTATATGCAGTTTCAAGGCTGATGAGTGTCAAGTTTCCTCCAGTATTTTTCACAGGGCAATGTATTCATCATTCTGTGAGTATGGACCAAAAGTGTAGTGCATTTGTAACTCAAATGTCCCCATGACATCAGTGGTCCATTAACCATGTTTCACAGAAGGGATGGTGTAACTTTCATCATAGGCTCCGTTGACTGTTCTCCAAATGGTACTGTTAATAGTGGCTGAAAAAAGTTCCATATTGATCTCATTTTTCCAAATTACTTTGTCACAGGCATTTTGATGCTTCTTACTGTGCTATTTGGTGTATCATATGCAAAATAACATGTTTGCATTTTTGTAGTAATGGCTTTCTCCTGGCAACCCCCAACAGCCCATCTTTTCTCAAGTGCCTCTTTCCTGTACAGTTTAAAACATTTTTTCATGTTGTCCTATATTTCACCTGAAGTTATTTTTTGGTTGTCCTATGCCTCCTGAACAATTTCCCTTGCAATGATCATTGCAATGCAATGATTCCCTTGCCCATTGGCTTGATTCCAACCAAACTCCTAATATTGCATTTCTGAATTGAAATTCCAACGGTGCCAACACGACAATATTTCGACACAGAAAGCCAAATCAACCCGTCAGTAGCTTCAGAGAGAATAAAATGAAGGTTTTTGAGCGACCATCTCACTCTCCTGATCTCAACATCATTCAGCCACTCAGGGGAAACCTCAAATGTGAGGTTCCAGCAAGACACCCTGAGATATTATAGGAAACCATTCTGTCAAGAAGAATGTGCTGTTTTGTCATCTGAGAACATTAAGAGCCTTATCCACAACTACCACAAACAATTTAGAGCGGTCCCTGATGTTAAACAGGACCATATTCAGCATCAGAAACTAGGGTATGTAAACTTTTGAACAGGGTCATTTGGGTAGTTTGGGTTGTGATCATGCTTTTGAAAGAGTAAACACAAAATATTGCTCATAAATATCTTAAGCCAGTCACTAGCAATGAGTGAAAAAAAAGGTTTTGTGTAATCTTTCATACTTTGTGAGAAATCGCAGAGAAAGCGTATATTCTGCTGGGGTATGTAAACATATGAGCACCACTGTAGCTACAAGGCTACAGTACAGTAGTCAGACTGCAGGCATTGTGCTGCGAGTGCTAAACTGATGTAGTGTTTGTTTGCTACTTACTAATTCAGTCATTGTAGCTTCATTTATTTACACAGACTAGAAAGAAAGTGTTCGTATTCCACAGAATATTGACAGTTTGGCTCTCGTAAACTACCGGAGAACTGTGCCGCCACGAGAAGAAGGAAGTATCGAGACGACCAATCACAGCGCCTTTTCTCTGCGACCTTCGCAACCGTCTGTCGCGTAGTCAGGATTTTTTTGAGGCGCGCGGCGACGGTTGCAGAGCCTCTGCGCGGGGGGTGTGGTCGCGCACAGACGGTTGCACAGGCTCTGCAACCGTCAGCACCAATAAGTATAAATTGGCCTTAACACTACAACACACATTTTGATGTTGAGGGGCCTGCCGTCTGCTGTCCATGAGCTTAACAAATGTTGAAACAACAGGAAATTAAACAATACATTATTTTTTATGTTGACTTACAAGGAAGTTATTTTTGGTGAACAATCGGTGCTTTGTTGTAGTCTGATGCGGGCGGGTCAAAGGACATCCTGCAATACCAGTGGACGTCCCAGCTGATTGGGCGTCTGTCGTGTGGGGACCCCGACAGGAAGTTGTTCTACAGCGAGCTATTGGACGTGGCCGTACTGCCTTCTGCACAAGGAGAATCTGACCTCCTCTACGGCCTCTTCAGAAACGCATGGTGCGTGTCGTTGCATGGATCCTTTCGTGTGTGTGTGTGTGTGTGTGTGTGTGTGTGTGTGTGTGTGTGTGTGTGCTGCACCCATCTACCTTTTTGAGGCCACTGCTATTGGAGCACACAGACAGGGTGGGACCCTCGCTCCATGTCGGGCCCAAATCCCAGACCCCACCTGTTTTGACCCCTTTTGCTGGGGTAGTTTTGTTGTTACTGGTAAGAGTTTAAGTGTAAAAACATTTCCTCACTAGCTGGTGAGGGTTAGGGATTGTTTTGGTTTGAGCACAGTTTAGCATTCTTTAGCTGTTGTAAGGGTTAATATGAATGGAAGTCAATGGGAGGGCCCCACAAAGATATTAAGGTTGGACTGTGTGGTAGTGTTAGTGTGTGTGTGTGTGTGTGTGTGTGTGTGTGTGTGTGTGTGTGTGTGTGTGTGTGTGTGTGTGTGTGTGTGTCTGTCTGTCTGTCTGTCTGTCTGTCTGTCTGTCTGTCTGTCTGTCTGTCTGTCTGTCTGTCTGTCTGTTTGCGCGTGAGTGTGTGTATGAGTGAGTGTGTGTATGCGTGAGTGTGTGTATGGGTGAATGTGTCACTTGCAGTCACTTGCATGAACCAGACCTGCTATAATTAACAAAGGGAAGCAAGCAGCTCCAGAAGTAAAGCAGACAGCTGATTTCCTTCTCTTGAAGATGTGTGACGGGGAAACGTTAACGTGAGCAGGTTATTAGTGTTGTGCAACGTCTGCAACCCTGCAAGAGTCCACTGCACGTTTGCATGTTGCATTTTTGGCATGGTAGCTGGCCTGGGTCCTGGGATGCTTTAAACACAGATGCCGACAGTGGGGGAAATAAGGGGTCAGTTGCTCCGTGCCCATGAAGAGTGGTAGCCCAGAATGTATCCATATGTATTGTCCAGAGGGATAGGGATGGTAGAGTGGGACCTCAAGCGAAATCAGAGATTCTTTAAGTATAGAGATATGCCAACATAGGTTTCTATGGGCACCTAACGCGACCAGGTTCCGGTCTGCCTAAAGGGGCGTGTCATAATGCTCCTACAATGAATAGAACAGTCCTTAGGTCTGCCTAGGTCTGCCTAAGGGGGGCCATAATAGAACCAGGAAACAATGGGCCAATGGAACCTCTCTCTCTCTACTCTCTCTGGCGAAATGGAAAAGTAAGGAGGAGAGGTCTTCCAGCATGACAGGGGAATGAGCTGGCGGGAATACATCTCTGAGAAGGCAGGAGAAGGTAATAGAGCCTCCAACCACTCTGCAGGTTTCATCCTGCTACTATGTTTTCAGAACAATGTTTTAAGCAGACCAAACAGTGGCCAACTGTCACATTGTCACACAGACGAAGTAGAACGGAAAAAAAGTGTGAAGAGGTGGTCAAGCACAGGAAGTGGCAACAATGGTGTGTGTGTGTGTGTGTGTGTGTGTGTGTGTGTGTGTGTGTGTGTGTGTGTGTGTGTGTGTGTGTGTGTGTGTGTGTGCGTTTGTGTGTGTGTGCGTTCGTGTGTGTGTGTTCGTGTGTATACGTTTGTTTACGTGTGTTAACGTGTATGTGTACAGGGACATGACAGCAGTATGTGCATACAAGATGGACGACATTGATAACACCTTCTCTACTTTTCGCGACGAAGCTGTAGGAGGCAACATCCCTGGAGAGGTGGGCTGGCTTTCTTTGTCGCATTCTTTGCATTACACTACTCGAGACTACTAGTAATACTAACCTGGGGTCCGTTTCTCCATTATTGTCGTTGCTTACCGTCTTAAGACCGTCTTAAGACGTAACACCATTCCCTTGGATTTAGTGGTGAGTGTCGCTGTCAAGATGCAGTTGAGTCGGTCGTACGAAGAACTTTGCTAACGACGATAGCAAAGACGCTTTCGAGAAACGGACCCCAGGATCTTGATAGAATGAATGTAGTTCCATCTGTCACCACATACAATTTGGAAGGCGGAAAGAAAAAGTCTGAAAGAAACAGTTGCTTCTCTGCTACATCACATCACCTACTGTATAACTATATCGCCAACATGGCTTCCTTATTGAATGTGCCAAAGCTACATTCTTCAAGGACACCATTTTTAAAACTCTTACATCTTTGTAGTGTGTACAAGTTGTTAAGACTCTCATTGTTATGATAAAAACCTGTAGAATTGATAGGGGCGAGGTTTACGTTTTGACCAAGTTTGTAAAATGCCAGAGGTCGCTTTCTCGTGCGTCTCTCTCTCCATGTTTCTGTCTGATCAGTGTGTTGAGGACAGTAAGAAGTTACCTGCCGAGTTACTCAAGCGCATGAAGAGTAGTCCTGAAGCAGCGAGCGAGGTGAAACCCATCAACAACAGCCTTCCCCTACTGGTCAGCCATCGCCACTACAGCCACATCCAGGTGGATCGTGTTGCAGGAACAGGGGGACAGGATACACATAACGTCCTGCTGCTGTCCATGGGTAAGAGATACTAGGCCCGTTTGTGATGCCACACAGTCACAGATAGAAGGACAAGCACTCCCACACGGGTAGCATTTAACATTGGAAAACACCATACATTTACAAGTTTACACAAACACAGAATATTTGAAAGTTTCATTTTCACAACTTAAGGGGATGAGAACATTTTACAGCACATGTCTTGTTTTTTGAAGGCAGCAGCATTGTGACCAGAAATCCCAAAGCAGAAACAGAACTACATGTGATGTTCCTCATGTGTTTTCCTGTGTTTGTTTGTGTTTACCGTAGAGAGTGGTGCCGTTCATAAAGTCCTGGAGAATGGCTCTGACCCCTTCATCATTGCTGAGTATCATCCTTTTCGACCCGGAACCCACATCCTCAGCATTTTGCTGGACAGCTCTGAGGTCAGTCCTTACGGTATACTTTATACAAACAGTTATATCTGGTCAAACTGTTCTGCGATAGCTGATTTGACGAGACGCGATCTACGGGCCTATGGCCAGGATGACATCCATGGACATCACTGTCAATCACTGTCAATCAATTAACCAGAGATGGTTAATTTGAATTAACAAACTGGTAGTTGAGCTAATTAGCCAAATCATCAACATGGGCAGTAGGTAGTTTACAGTAGGCAGGGTACTTTCTCAAGCTGGTTTGCCCACCTTTGGGTCTTATGAGCTTGTCCACCTAGCGGCCAAAATAATTTTGTCTGCTGAGTTGGTCTAGCTTCGGCCCTTGTAGGATCGCCACAACAGGCTCCAGTCCAAGCCCACCCATCACAAAACAAAACACCCTCTGTTTGAATATTTGGGGTGGGCTTTGGCAGGATGGTAGAAAGAGCAGAATGGTTATGGCAACAAAAAGTAGCCATTTGATTAGTCATGGTCTTGGCCAGGGCATTACAGAGGCAGTTTGAATCATAATGACAAGAGGTTGTTTTCACCCGCAGCCCTCACCTACTGTATATGAACGCAGACATTCCAGACAAATGCTAGTTGGATTTTCATTTTATTCTGGCTCACTAGGCAGTCTGTGAAATAGGAGGAAGCAATATTTCTTCATATCACGTTTCCCCACATGTTCTACTGTCACATTGTGTGGTGTGCAAACCAACTTGGGAAACATCCGGCTTCCTGTACACTTGCGTATGGCATGTCTTCATATGGGTTTAAGCCAGACCTAGTACAACATGGTGGAAGGCACAAAGTTGATCAGCTGAATTTCTGCAAGACCAGTCAAGCCATAATGAGGACAAGAACATGTGAACCAAACCAGGTCATGTTGTGAACCAAACCAGGCCATGTTGTTAACCATACCACTCTGCTGTGGTGTACAGTCAGCTGTTTCTGCCCATAAAAGAGTCAACTAGAGAGAGAGCCATGAGTATGGGTGGGGTCAGTCATTTTGGGTGGCCAAATGAGATAGGGAAATGTGCTTTTGCCAGATAATGAACGCTTGACTGTAGTAAAAATCACCAAGCGTTATGTTACAGTAATGTTGAGTTTCATCAGAACCCCTGGGGAATAACTGGGAATTTGAATATGGAGCTAGGGGCATGAAGAATGACGTGTTTATTTCACTGGGAAATTATTCTACTGCAAAAAGAAATCCCTCAGCCTGTGTTGGGGATGTTGTACACATCATGTTTGATTTGAATACCATTCTCCTGTAAGCAAAGACCACCATTTATATAAAGATAGCACAAAGTATAGGTTTTGTTTTTTTAAAAACTTCATACGTGTAATAATGTTTTTTTTAGTCCCCAAATCTTGTTAGCTGCTGCCCCGCTTTGTGATGTTCAAAGCAAAGTGTCGCACAGAAAGGGTATTGTGTTAAATGGCATTGTGAGAAATTCTACTTTTGTCTCACTCCATTGGTCATGGTTTACGGACGTTTTAGAAACATGTTATGCTAGGCTGCACTAAGTCATGTTATGCTTTTCACATGCAGCTGGTTGTTCTACCATCAGCTTGAAATAAGGGTGCAAACTCTCAGTTTGTCTTGGTTCCCTGTCGTTGCACTGCTGGTCAGTGTGACCCCCTAGCACATGATCCGATAATCAGGATCAGTGATGGTCCAAAGCTCCCATGGTTTGTCCCCAACAGCCCACACCTTCCATGGCCCACTGTAGGAACATTTTCTTCTATCTAGCTTAGTGTCTCTCAACGCCCCCCAGGTGGCGATAGGAAGCCCTGTGCTAGGGGGGTGTAGGGGGGTGACAGTCTTATGGTGAGGTTAGAAAACCACTGAACTAGCTTTAAGAAATTATTTCTGTGAATCTGGTCTGGATTGGTTATGGATTGATGTTACAATCCCATATGACAAAAAAGAAGTATATGAAACTTACATGACTAACTTATGACTGATGTAGTGCATGATCATAATGATTATAGAAGTCTTACCCTACAAACAGTACATGGCACATACTATTAACAGGTCATTGGTCTGACAGGCAGCCCATTCGTCTATCACCCATTAGTTCAATGGGCTGACCCCCTATTGAAGTAGCCCATTGTTTTTCTCATAACTGATAAGTCCTGCTTATTTATTTGTCATTATATTATTACCTCCGCCAAGGAGGTAATGTTTTCGGTCGCATTGGTTTGTCTGTCTGTTTGTCTGTCTGTCAGCAGGATAACTCAAAAACTTGTGAATGGTTTTGGCTGAAACTTTGTAATGACTCAAGGAACAAGTGGCAAGTGAATTCTGGTGGTGATTCGGACCACAAACCGGAACCAGGACCTTTTTAAAAATTCTTCACCATTGCTGACCTATCTAGACGCCCCTAGTGACCAGAAATTGAATTGCAGGGACACCGCAAAAAGAAGGCAGAAAGACTTAGGGTGTAACATGGTCAAATGTTCTATCAGCAGCTTCCTTGGCGGGGGTCTGCACTCTCTGAGTGCTTATTAATTCATTACCCTGTGCTGCTCAATTTAACTTAATGTCAAATGCGGACAGGGCACTAGAAATGGTAATACAGTGAACCTGTTTTAGGAAAGAGGAACCGGTAGTGAAGATACCGTAAGCTGTGGTGGGAAGCCAGACATGTTTCAGATAAGTCAGATACTGTAGCATGTAGATTACATGGAAGACTTTTGCTTTGTAAGCATAGAGTTTGTAATTTGTTTAGTAATATATTGTCGTAATGCATGCTGCCCATTCACAAATGTAATAATTTCCATCAGTATTTACCACCATCCATGTCTAAGTATTCATTATGACTTGCAAATGTACGCTTTTCATACATGAATCAGTGGATCCTCTCCATGTCTGCACATTTTGATGTACCAGCCATAGACATGTTTGGCTGCAAAACTTGGTCAGACCAGTAAATATTAGTTTAATACGTAGCAAATGTGTATACATTTGTGATGTTGATCACATTTGTGAATGGACAGCAGACATTTTCAAAAGGAATCACTACAATTGCACATTCTGCTTTTAACTGACAATGACATTGCAAGAAGCTTCCTGAAGGACATGGCTTATACACAACTTTCTCTTCCTTTCTCTGTCTTTTTTCTTTCTATTGACCTGTTGGCCTCCTCCCCTCCATTCATTTGCCATGACATGCGATCACATTGCTGCCCTACAGCTCATACACATAAAACAACCCAACATGATACCTAAACTAATCCATCTTAATGTCATAGTATATGTATGCCCAAAAGCAACAACAGCGACTTTTCAATTGTGACTGAAAGAGATAAGCCACGTACTTAATTCTTGCATTGCTAAATATACATGTACTTCAGTGTGAATCCTTCAGTTTATATCTCTCTCGGTCATGTGACGCATGTCGCACCCTTCAACATGAATAAGTCTGATTAAGAGTTTCCCCTCATTGCAAAACTAGCACCGGCCCTAGGCCTACTCATTTGCACTACTCTTACTCAGAGTTGGATGAAGTAGAAGAGGAAGTACTCTTACGGATGTAGCTACAACACTAGGAAGTATCACATTACATTATCACATTACACTGTGCAGGAAATGGTCAAAAAATTTACTGCAACTATGCTGCTCATTGAAACTGGGCTGCCTATTGCCAAATGTGATGTTTTCATGAACGTTTACTGTGTAATAAACTAATATTTTCTAGTTTGGTCCAAGTACAGTCATTTTTGCAGCTAAAAATGGCTATTTCTGGAAATTCAAAATTGTGGACCATGGAGAAGATCCCCCTTTTCATGTATGAAAAGTTCAATTTTTCCAGTCATAATGAATTAGAATTTGATGGTGGTGGTAAGTGTTCTGTAATGGTGTGTATTCATGAAAAAGGTAATATACGTGAATGGGTAGCATAAATTCTGGAAATAAACAACTAAAAATCTTACACAGTGTACCTTAAACAATGTAATATCACAATACTAGTGTTGTCGTTACATCCGTAAAAGCACTTATATTTCTACTTTATACAACTCTGCTCTTAACGTAATATGTGTACTACTGTAAGTTGTTTTGTATAAAAGCAAGATTAATGTCATGTAAATGTTAACATTTCCTGTCAATGTCATCCCTTTCTGTCGTGCCTCTTGCAGAAGAAGCTGTATGTGGGCTCCAGTGCTGAGGTGGTCCAGATTGACCTGAAGAACTGCAGTGTGTACGGAAAGCGGTGTGAGGACTGCATCTTAGCCAGAGACCCCTACTGTGGCTGGGACCACGAACAGAAGATGTGCTCACCTTACTCACAGTAAGGGCTCACTCTATGTCACTCACTCACTCTGTCACTGGGTCACTCACCCACTCACTCACTCGGTCAATACCTCTATCTCTCCCACGCGTGCCCTATTTTCTCAGAAGTAGGAAGAGGAAGTTTGCGATGCAGCCACAGCTGAGCATTTAAAGGGCTATCTCGGCCTTCCTTGGCGTAGTGAGGACGAGACCAAAAAAAGGCAGAAGTAGAACATGCAACACACAAGCACAGTTTATACGTTGTACACCCAAACTTCGTGGTATACAGCACGTACGGCACTGTAAGCTGTGTGTTGTGGTGTATGAGAGGAACTGATATTGCTATTGTTGCTTTACTATAACAACAAGGTCATTTTTAACTCCCTAACAGTATATTGCCTCGCTCCTCCAGTCATGATCCTTTTGAATATGCTACATACTACCTCAGAAACAAATGTGCAACTGCAAAACACTCACCCACACCCACATTATCAGTTCAAATCTTACTTCCTGTGGAAACCCAGAACTGCAACGCAACTTAGAGGAATCGCCACTAAAACTCTTGATACAACCCAATATTTTTTAATTTGAATTTTTACTATTCTTTCCACAGGAGGATGACGCAAGATGTTCTCTGCAGGAAACAAGTCTGTGGTAAGCTTCTATTCATACTTAGGGGCTTTACCTTACTGCTCAGCACGCAAACACAAATGTGCACCAATACACACACGCACGCACGCACAGTCAGTCTCTCTCTCTCTCTCTCTCTCTCTCTCTCTCTCTCTCTCTCTCTCTCTCTCTCTCTCTCTCTCTCTCTCTCTCTCTCCCTCCCTCTCTCTCTCTCTCACTCACACACCTGTTGACATACGGTTACAGTCTGTATGACATATATTCACTCGTCGGCACCTGAAATTATTTGAATATCAAGAAGAGTTTTACCGGCAGGATGATATTGTTATGATGTTTGATTCCCATGTATGCCATAAGCCGTGAGCTTTCAATTTGCATAAAGTCATAACAAAAAGGACGGAGTAATAGGGTGTTAGAGATGGAAAGAAGGAAAGAAAGAATAAAGTCTCTGAACATTCTCAGTCATCACACTGAGAAAAAACAGAAATGAATGAATGAATGAATGAATGACTAGAAATTTCTTCTCTTCTCTTGCAGAGCCTGAGAGTTCCTCTCTGAAGTACACCTCGATGATGGGCAGCCCCTCTGAAGACCCCTCGTACGTATCCCAGTCCTCCAGACACTTCCTGTCATGCCCTGTGCAGTCCCAGCATGCCGAGTACCGCTGGCTGCATGACGGGCAGGAGAGGGGCGCTCTGATGGACAGGGACCAGAGTCAGCTGGTGCTGCTGATAGAGGACATGGGAGCCTCAGATCAGGGCCTCTACCGCTGTGTCTCCAGTGAGGGGGACTACAACAAGACTGTGGCCCAGTACTCACTCAGGCTGTCAAGTGGAGGGCAGGGGACCAGGGGCAACATTCTGGCTATGGCTTCAACGATGCTAATGTTTGCTCTGTTGCAGTAGAGTTCTGTTGGAGATGGTTTGTGTCAACTTACTATGTGTGGTGTGAGTGTGTGTGTGTGTGTGTGTGTGTGTGTGTGTGTGTGTGTGTGTGTGTGTGTGTGTGTGTGTGTGTGTGTGTGTGTGTGTGAGAGAGAGAGAGAGAACAAGAGGGAAAGAGAGAGAGAGAGAGAACAAGAGGGAAAGAGAGAGAGAGAGAACAAGAGGGAAAGAGAGAGAGAGAGAGAGAGAGAGAGAGAGAGAGAGAGAGAGAGAGAGAGAGAGGCAGGCAGGCAGGCAGAGAGAGGCAGAGAGAGAGAAATAGAAATATCTGTGAAGAAAGGTAGATCAGCAGCATGATCATCCCATCAGAAGTGTAGGAAGCCTTCGCGCAATTGCTCAACAACATTACTCAAAAACTGCAGATAGATTTCATAAATGTAAATGTTCTTTTGGTGTAGGGCCGGAAATGTGATGCTGATTAGCCTGCGTCTTGACCACAGATGGTTAATTTTATACTCAGATCAGATTGGCTTTTATAAAGAATAGAGAAGTAGGGATGGAGAAGCATTGGTCACACATACGCCTAATGATTCACTTTACAGTGTAAAAAAAACCACCCCATGGGCATATATTTGTTTCCTGCTATGCAAATATGTGAATACAAAGTTCCTGTGAATTTTTTACTTATTGGGTCTGGTCTAAATGCCTGTTTGCGATATTCAAGATTATGCATTTTCTGTCAATCCATCCAACATTCATTCAATCGATGACCAAAAAACAGCCCAAGATAGATGATTGATCCAAGATGAGCCTTAATAGTTTTACTTGACAAGGTTAAAGTGCAATAGATATATTACAGTGGCGTCAGCCTGCATGATGAAGGTACTGGCCTCTATTTACTTAGCCACCACACTGTGTGTGTATAGTCAAATAGAGAATGACGTGAATTCAAACAGTATTAGTATTGCACATTACAACCAGAATAGCAAGAAATACAAGATCTTGGTGTTTCCTACACTTAACTTGAAAAATCCTTGAAGTTTCTGACATGCTACTTAGTGTGTAGAGGGAGCACAGTAACTAACTCTTAGATGACTCTTTCGCAAATCATATGTCATTTGGTATCTGAAGAGGCCTTCCAGAAGACATAGAGTGTGATTACTTAAACAATATGATATTTGTCTTTCAGTCTATTGGGCTTGCTAGTTGTTTAACTTATTTACTTTTGTCCACAATTAATTAAGAAGGCCCACTCTATATCATTGTAGGATTTTCAGACCATTGTAGCAACTACTGTATTTTGTCTCGTTCCCAGTATGGCAATACCTTATTCCCACAACGTGACTGGCACGTTGGTTTTCATCGCTGTATATTGCTTTGAGGGATTGAGGTGGCTGGGAGTTTGAGTGATTTCACGAGTGGCATAAAACATTAGGAAAAGGATTGGAAGGACCAATGATCTGCGATGTGGACGGGATGTCCACTTTGTTAATGAGGATTCACACGCTAACCATTCGGTTTTGACAGAGTCAAACTGTCTTCGGAAAGCGGCAAGAAGGGTCTCATGAGAGATGGCTCACTCATCTCCTTCAGAGAACCGTGGGGACATATTCATGTCCTACTGTTCTCTTTCAGTCAAATCGTTCGCCATCTCTATGTGAGCCTTACAATTACTCCCGATTTCAATTTGGTCGATCCAAACTAGGCAGAGCCCCAAGGGCCTCCTGTAGGGACAGTGCTCCCTTCAGCCTACGGACAATCAGTGGACGTGCCCAGAGCCCTGTGTTCCAGTGGCAGCGCGGTCACATCCAGCCAGTAGAACCGGACAAAGGTGGCAGGGTTGGCCCATCCAGCCTCCCTGCACACCACTGAAAATGCAGCACCTTTAAAAAGGGCTCAGGATGTAGAGACCGCTCTAGTACAGTGTGCCCTAATCTGAGCCAGGGGCTGGCGCCCGTTGGACTCACATGCTAGAGTAATAGCTTGAACCAACCATTTTGAAAGCCTCTGTTTCCAGAGTGCAAGACCTCTAGCGAAGCATACGAACAGCTGCTCAGTCTTTCTAAAAGAGTCATGTTCATGTAGATGCGTAAAGCCCACACAGGGCACAAACAATGTTGGCACCTCTGTTCCGTGGATGTGAAATGTGGAGCGCAGAAAGCCTGAAGCTCTGTGGGCACGCAACTGGATGCGTTCTGAATCTTAGGAATGAAAGCTGGGTTCACCTTCAAGGTGACTCGCGTATCACCCTCTGAAAACTGTGCACACGCAGGGTTAACCGACAGGGCATGCCATTCACTTACACGTTTCGTCGTCGCCAGGATGAGGAGAAGGGTGTTTTTAATGGAGAGCACCTTTAAGTCCACCTCTTGGACGATCTCGAAGGGGGCTCCGCACATAGCCTCCAGCACCAGAGATGTCCAGTACCAGAGATATCCCAACAGAGTATCGTCTGTCTTCCCGTGGGATTGCAACCTTGTCGTGGTTGGGGAGCTTGTGCGTCTCAGTGACCCCAAGAGCTAGGCCAGCGGGAGATTCATCTCCTGGTAGGGCCTCCAATGCTGGATAGGTCGAAGGGTAGAGGCCAGACGAAGAGCAATCCACTGGTTCTCCAGATTCGGGGTTGGGCACAAGGCTAACAACTAGTGATGGCAGCCTGGCACAAGCGCGCCGGAACGTGTTGCAAACCATCAACTGCGAAAACAATTAAACCACTGTTCCGAAGTTTGCTTCAGTACGGAAAAACCATGTGATATATTACGTATGAAACGGTAAACTGGTTCAGTTTTCCGAAAGCAGCTGCAGTGTTTCGTGCTGCCACACGAACCAGCAGGCGCGCGCAAATGTGTTTGGCCTGTTGCAGAGCCGTCTGCCAGGTTGCAGTGGAGAGAATAGATATTTTATTGACTGTCATTAGGCCTATAAGTCCCACTTGATAGACAAGTAGACAACATCATCATAAGTTATGAACACAACAAGGAGAAGACATTAATGTTCAGCAACGCTTTATTCTGATTGCCCAAAAAGTAGCCTAATAATAAATGAATAAATAAATAAATGTGGCATCGTAGCCTTTGTAATGTCGTCTACCTCAACTACCTCATAAGTAGCCTAAAATGTCAAATGTCTGGAAGTTGGTGTGCAAAAGTATGAGCTCAGTCCAATATTGGGGGTAATGTCGCAGATGATGAGGGCACAACATCTAATCTTATCGAATTGAGCCCGTTTAATTGCAAACATGGCTTTTCACCAGGAGAGGGCCCTGTTACTGAAGCTTCAAGTACTAACCCAATTTTTGAAGCAATGTGCCTAAATGGTTCAGAGCTTCAACAAAGCTTCATTGGCCCATCACTACTAACAACCCTGTCTCGTAAAAACTATGTTACGGAGCTATGTTGTGGAGCCCCGACACTTTCAGTCAAAGCAATCAAGCCCGTGGGCTACTAGGAGGAGAGGCCAAAGAAACATCGTCCCTTTGTAGGGGGGGATTGTAAGGGGTCGGGCGAAAGAGCTTGTGGCGCATTACGTAGGACCTTTGGAGACTCCAAACAGGCAGTGACTGGGAACAGTGACCTACGGCGATGCCCTAGCCTAGGGACACTGGGTCAGCTGCTCGAGCCGGGGAAGCCACGCTAGCCACAAGGGTGGTGGACAGTCTCTCCAGGTACCTACTTTTGGACAGTTAAACCCAGACTCGGTCAAATTTGCCAGATGAAGAGAGGATTAATAAGGATTTGCGCACTAACCATTGCGCACTAACCAGTTTTGACAAAGTGGACGTCCCGTCCACACTGCGGCTCATTGGTCCTTCGCACGTGATTGAAAAGGTCTTGAAAAGAACGCTCCCCCATAGAGATGGTCAACGATTTGACTGAAAGAGAACCCTCAGACACTGTAGGTTACGGTCATGGTTATTCATAGATATAGAAACATAGGGGTTAAACCTTCTACTGCTGTTTTTCATGGTCATTTGCATTGACGCACTTTAATATTCTTGCTGCAGGACAATGTTTCATGTTTTGTTTGGTAAAGTCATATTGTTGCACTTAGTTAACTTAAATGCCAAAGCTACTCTACAGTATATACAGTCCAAAAGTTTGGACACACCTTCTCATTTAATGAATTCTCCTTATTTTCGTGGCTATCTGAACAGTGTACATTTTCAGAACATTGTACATTTTCATAGAGGGCATCAAAACTGTGCATGAACACATGTTTAATTATGTGCTTATCAAAATATACCAATTATAAAAAATGTAGAAAAATGTCCAACAGTGATGTCAGCTGTCAACTTTCCTGACGTCAACACATAAGAATGATGGCCCCACACATTTTTTTTTCCTTTTTTTGTCTATTTTCAAGTAGAAACACCCACTCAGTCAAGTCGATCTTAATCAATACAAGCAAGATTTTCTTGATCTGATAATGAGTCACTAGGTCTAACATAGTAGCTAGTTATGTAGGTGGAATAGTGGTATAAAAAGTAAAAGTTAAAGGGAAAACCCTGCCACAGATTCCCTCCAACACAGGCTCTTCTTCTTCAAGTAACTGGCTATAGACAAAGTGACTCAATATCAGATCAAAAAAATGTCTGTAAAATGCCAAGTGCTTAAATAATCATAATTCTAGTTCTACAAGTCTAGTGAATTATTGGAGGACTTTAACGTTCAATTAAGATTGGGATGACTGACTGGGCGTTTTTACTTGAAATAGACAGAAAATAAGCTTGTTGAAATGTGTGGGGCCATCAGTTGTGCCATGTTGACATCAGGTTGATAGACAGCTGGCATTGCTGTGGGACAACAGCTAGAATTAATTAATTTTGTCATGCAGATAATTTTGTAGTGTTCATGCACAGTTTTGATGCCCTCCATTTAAAATCCACAATGTACTGTAAATAGCCACGAAAATAAAGAGAAGGTGTATCCAAACGTTTGGCCTATATTGTAATGGTGACTGATGTTGCCTATTCCCTCTCCTTTTGTTAATGTTGCATAATATTTTCCACAGATTACTGTTTTTAAAAAAGTATTTTATTTTGTAATAAAAAAAATGCTATTTTCACTACGCCAGTCCTATGTCCTTCCTGGTAAACAGTCAGACACCTTGAAACTTAAACAAATAAATTCTATGACTAGGCAGGGCAGAGAGATAGTTTTAAAACGACTTCCTTTTTGGAGAGGTATGTCCATGGGGGAAACACACACTCAACTGCTGTCCACATACAGGGTGTTAGGTGCATGTTCTCTACACACAGTATATTGTGCCAAAGCTCTGTACAATCTGCATCTAACTCAAGTTTTCTCAAGTGGGTACATGCCAGGTTTTGAACCAGTGAGATATCTTAATCACAGACAGTGCAGCTCTTACCTTATCCAGATGACGCCACTGTGACAGACAGGGCCTGTGATAACCTGTACAGAATCCATTTGTGGCTTCACAACTTTCCTTCTGGCCCAAATACACCTATTTGGCAGGGGCAAGGAGTGCTGTGTTGCAACAGTCTAATGTTTCAAGCTTGTAAAGCGTCTAGGATAACAAGCGCTCATGGCATCAGTAAATTGAACATGGAGTTTTTATTTTTGTGAACAACATCTGTCATGATGAGTTGGGATCATGGTCTTGTCAGGAGTCTTTGTAGTAGTGTTGGACTATTGACTTTAGAGTAGACCGACTGCTATAAGTATCATTCTACGTTGCTATTAAAATAGTCGCATGCACCATCAGCAGTACTTCACCCAAGGGTCAGAATAAGTGGCCTCCCCTGATCTGTTGGAAAAAGTTAACTAGAAAAGAAGGTTTCAAAATAGGCTCAGGCAAGACGTTGTCCGTTTAGAAGTGAAGTGTGCTGGCCTTGCTAGTAGGCCTATGAGTAGCAGCCATTTTTCAAGGATTTCACATGATTGAGTGTTGCCAGATTGGGCGGGCTACTTGGGATGAGCGTCGGCGGGCAAAAACGGGAAAAATTGGCCATTTGGCGTTTTTTTAAGCCGTTTTGGGCCCATAGAAGTCAATGTAATTTGTTGAATTTGGGCAGAATTTAGCGCATTTTGGCGGTTTTTGAGAACCTTTTGGGCGGGATTTGGTCAGACACATCTGGCAACACTGATTGTAACTTGCCAAGAGCCAACTGTTCCAACCTCAGAATTCTACCCAGTCTCACACACTTGATTCGTAGAATTGGTAAGTATGTAACACACTTGACAAAATGACATGACAAAATATCCAGAATTCGTCACGTTTCCATGCTCGCAATAGGCTTTGAGAAAGCCATGCATGTTTAAGCACAGTATGAATGGTTTGTTGTTTCCAGAATGTAAATATCTTAAAATAATTGCAGAACTTGGATATCGCTTTTGCTCATTACGTTTCTGTTGCTTTTCGGAGCTTTTGACGATGGAAAATCTGTGTAGGCCTACTGCTATGAATTTATATCAGCATTCCTGTAGTTTTGTTGTACTTTTAAACTTACACTACAACAGAAATACAGCCAAATGATAATGCTTACAGTTTAGAATCAGTTGGAAATAAGGGTGTAGTGGCTAAAAAGGAACTGCTACAACGCAAAGCTAAGCAAGGTCCATTCATAGTTGTTTGAGATGCCTGTGAGTCTTCGAGCCTCATCTTGAGAGTGCACGCTTATGACTTCAATGCTGTAGCACTTCAGAAGGAAGCACACTTCAATTTGAGAAATGGTCAGTATCATGCTTTATGAGGAAGTTTTGTTAACAAGTTAGTCATATTTGGTAGTCTACATTTTGAAATGTTGGTAGAGTGACAGTGGCGTAACACAAACACTTTGGGCCCCCCTGCAAGAAACTAGAGTGGGCCCCCCAACCACGCAACCCCCCCACCCCACCCTCCGGAACACCACAGACCCCCACCCACCCCCCACACACCACGGCCTACTCCACTAACTTTTTCAAGTAGAGGTCCATTTTTTTCAGGGCAGAGTGTCCCAGTGCCCACTAGACTACATATTACCCATGTAGGGCTATATATTCTTTTATTATCATAATATAATGTAGGCCTAATAATATATATTAGGCTATATATTATAGGTCTATATGTATATAAAGGTCTATGTAGGCTATGTATAGGCCTACACACACACACACACACACACACACACACACACACACACACACACACACACACACACACACACACAAATAAAAACACACACACAGGCCTATTCATATGAATATAAAAACCAACACTGCAATCATAAATAGGCCTACATTGGCTAAATCAATCAATCAATAAATAGTAGGCTAGGCTATTAGTGAAGTTACTTTCTCACTCATCAAATCCATTCACCGTGTAGCAAACCTGAGTTCACACATTTGAATGCCTCTCCAACAGCTCTAAGTTTGCGTGACAGCTGTAAGTTTGCGATTTGTAATGCCTACTGACCGTAATTTCAAGACACTTTACTGATCTGCAAACGTGATGCGAGAGAACAGACTCTCCACACCGGCCGTGTTGCAAACACGGACAACTTTCCAGTATCAAGGAAAACGGTGAAAGGAGTGTGGGGTTTGGGACTCTAGGGGAAGTATAAGAGATAACGATTCAGTAGGTTAGAATTATTTTGAGTAACCTTTGAATCGCACGTTTATGAACGCGAGGATATTACGAGGCAGAAAACGTCGCCGAATCAGCTGTGCAGAAACGCATCGGTGGGTAGTTTCTCTTTTTCTGCAAAATGTATTGCTGACTTGTTTTTGAGTTTCCACCCCATAAAAAAACAGCGAGTGGTCTTATTAGGGCTAGGCTACACTGAAAAGAATGGAAATCAGGGGTTGTTGAATGTTTAAGTAATTATTTAGTATATTGAAAATGATTGTTTCATGTTCCTTCTCCAAACATGTATAAATCATGTAGAACTATTATATTCAGGGCGGTGAACAATTTGTTAGATAAATTCATGCTGAGAAAACATGAAATTGTTAGGTTTTTTTTTTAATCTCCGCCCAATCTGATTCTAAACACGTCATTAAAAACTCAAACGAGGTTGAGATGCTACCCGGGCCCTGCCCTAGCGGTGACGCAACGCTTTTGCCTCAGCTTCAGCTATGGTCGGCAATCAGGAGAAGTAGATCCACAATTTTTCTGTTTCTCTCCTGCTTGTACAAGAGCTCATTTGTGGGAAGAATGTTGACAGTTGGAAGAAAAAAGATGATTCTAAGCACACTTATCCCGTGAGTGCACACCCACCATCTTTCCTTTCTCATCTGCCTCGACAAGAGGAACTACAGAATCGGCTGTGGAGGGAACAACGTTTACACTTCGCCGGAGATTATTTGACGATGGAAGGATTTATTGGCAAGGTAAAATTACTAATATCTTTCCGAAATGTTGAGTTTGAGTTGAGTTCGATGGAACATTAGGTTCAGTGTCCCATATTGTGTAACACGATGTCAGTAGGAAGGCTGGCTAAAAAATAACGTTCACCAGTGTTAGCGTGGCTAGCTAACTGGCCATTGAGACTCTCAATGTAACTGGCTCATCATTGCCAAGGACATACCGGTACAAGTCTTTACGGTAGTTATGTCTGTTAGCATCGTGAAGAACTTTTTTCACTTCGGAGATTAAAAGACGAGTGAAATACTTATTTGCAAGGTAAAGTTACATTTTTTTCCCGAAATGTTGAGTTCGAGGGAACATTAGGTTCAGTGCCCCATATTGTGTAATACAGTGTTAGCATAGGGTGACCAGACGTCCCGGTTTGACCGGGACAGTCCCGGTTTGACGATGTGTGTCCCAGGTCCCGATCAAACCCTCTCGGGACACAAATATGTCCCGGTTTTGGCCACCCACTACATTGCGCCATGTCTATCAGGGTAAATATATGGAAACGATTAGGCCTACATGTTTACCTGTCACAATTAATGGCAGCCAGCGCTTGTATAGAAAGTCTGAAGGAGTCAGTTGCGATTTGTCATTCCATCTAAAATTGATTAGAATGCAGGAAATGGCATCTAAAAAATACAAATTTTCCTGGAGGAGGACCCCCAGACCCGCCCGCCAAATATTGTCCTTCAGTCACGTTCGAAGTGTCCCGGTTTCACACTACAAAAATATGGTCACCCTATAGTTAGCAGCGAAGGCTGGCTAAAATTAACATTCACCAGTGTTAGCATGGCTAGCTAAATGGCGCGTAATTGCCAAGGACATGCATGTCATAACGGTAGTTCTGTCTTGTAGCAGCTAAATGCACATTACTTAATGTCATTATCTTTCAGTTATTTTTTTATGTATTGTGTGAATGTACTAAACTTGGTCTTGCTTGGTAAGTTAGTCTTGCTTGATTATGGTACTGGGGTGCAGCAAGTAGATGGTATTCATGCACATTTTCAGAATGTTCCATGCACATTTAACACATGGAATGCTTTAATTTTGCATCGCTGTGCGCATGCAACAGTTGGTCAGAAAAAAAAAGATTTGACTGTTTTCGTCTCTCTCTCTCTCTCTCTCTCTCAGGTGAAGGGGCGTTGTAAGGGGCGCTCATAGTCGTTCCAACAAGACACGATTTGCTGACCCATTATAAGCGCAAACTCAGGATTTCGGTCGCCCTGCAAGGTATTCATGCATGTTTTCAGAATGTCCATGCACATTTAAGACATGGAATGCTTTAATTTTGCATCACAGTGCATGCAACAGTTGGTCAGAAACAAAAATATTTGACTGTTTTCATCTCTCTCTCTGTCTGTCTCTCTCTCTCTCTCTCTCTCTCTCTCTCTCTCTCTCTCTCTCTCTCTCTCTCTCTCTCTCTCTCAGGTGAATGTTGTAAGGGGCGCTCATAGTCGTTCCAACAAGGCACGATTTGCTGACCCATTATAAGCGCAAACTCGGGACTTTGGTCGCCCTGCAAGGTATTCATGCATGTTTTCAGAATGTCCATGCACATTTAAGACATGGAATGCTTTCATTTTGCATCACGGTGCATGAAACAGTTGGTGAAAAAATTCAGAAAAACGGAAAAACTTGACAGTTGTTCTCTCTCTCTCTATCTCTCTGTCTCCGTCTCTCTCTCTCTCTCTCTCTCTCTCTCTCTCTCTCTCTCTCAGGTGAATTGGGCGGTGTAGGGGTAGTCAGTCGGTAGTAGTTCCTACCAGGCACGCACGACTTGCAGACCCATTATAAGTGCAGACACAGGACTTTGCTTGCACTGCAAGGTATTCATGCACATTTTCAGAATGTCCATGCACATTTAACACATGGAATGCTTTAATTTTGCATCACTGTGCGCATGCAACAGTTGGTCAGAAAAAAAAAGATTTGACTGTTTTCGTCTCCGTCTCTGTCTCTGTCTCTCTCTCTCTCTCAGGTGAATGTGGCGTTGTAAGGGATGCTCATAGTCATTCCAACAAGACACGATTTGCTGACCTATTAGAAGCGCAAACTCGGGACTTTGGTCGCCCTGCAAGGTATTCATGCATGTTTTCAGAATGTCCATGCACATTTAAGACATGGAATGCTTTCATTTTGCATCACTGTGCGCATGCAACAGTTGGTCAAAAACAGAGACTTGACTGACTGTTTTTATCTCTCTCTCTTGCTCTCTCTCTCTCTCTCTCTCTCTCACTCTCACTCTCTCGCGCTCTCTCTCTCTCTCGTGCTTTTTGAAGTAGACGAGGTATGCCCTATATTAGTGTTTCTCAACGGGGGCGGTGGGGAGCTCTAGGGGGGCGGTGGGAAGGATACAGCGATAGGGAGAGGTGCTTAGTTGCTATTGGGGGGCATTCTTTTTTAATACTAAGGGGGGTGTTGTCAGGCTTATGATGAGGTCAAGGGGGCGTTTGTTCAAAAAAAGCTTGAGAACCACTGTCCTATATGAAGTTAGCATAGAGTTTGGCATTATAAGTTGTATGTGATTTGTCTCTTTTGTGTCTTCAGATAAATGCTGAATTCAAGAGAATAACTACAATGCCCTTGCAGTCGAGATTCCTGTCCCAGCTAGACATATTGTCTGACAAGCTGCTGAAGCTGTTCAAAAACAGAGGAGGACAGATTGGCAAACGCCTAGAGAACATTTTGGCTTGCATGACTGAGGTAAGAGAATTTGAGAATTTTGGGATAGTGCTGATTAGTGTTGACATAGAATTCCATGAAATAATAATTTATCCTTCCTTGATGCAGGATGATGATGTTGATGGGGGGTGTGAATGCATCCTGAAGGCATTGTATGTGTTCCTTGTTAAAATTCCATAAAATAATTTATCCTTCCTTGATGCAGGATGATGATGACATTGATTGAGGACGTGAATGCATCCTGAAGGCATTTTGTGTGTTCCTTGTTAAAATTCCATAAAATAATTTATCCTTCCTTGATGCAGGATGATGATGTTGATGGAGGACGTGAATGCATCCTGAAGGCGTTGTGTGTGTACCTCAATGAAGACCCCGAATGTCTACTTCGCGCGTTTGTGGTGAGTACAAGCAGTGTGCTGTGCATGTCGCAAGGTGATGATGTTCTCTGTGCCCCTTCTCCGTCTCAGTCTTTTTCCCCTTTCTCTGTCTTTCTGTCCTCTCTCTCGCTCTTTCACTCTCTCTCCCCTCTCTCACACTTCACTATTTCTGTCTCTCTTCTGCCACACTGTCTCTCTCTGTGCCCTCTCTCTCTCTAACCTCCATAGCGCAGAGCCTATGTTTTAACCTTACTGTCACTGAAATTGTAATGGTTATGTCTGAATCTGTTACTTATGGCTCTCGCTACTGTCATTGCAATGTTATGGTAGTTGAGTACTTTCAGCAAAAAGTGAGCAGGCCTGCAGCCTACCCCATCCGCAGGGGCTATGTTCCCTTTTGCCCAAAAACAGGGTACGGCGTAGAAGTAGAGTTTTCCATGAAAGGGATGTTGGGAGTTCCTTCTATAAACCACCAACTCCAAACACTAACCCCTTTTCCCAACAAACTCCAACTGAACAACTGTTCTTTTGTTTGATCTTCTCTTTCGTTTGACTGTTCCCTCTGCAGGCACAAGACGAAATCCACGTGCAAGAGGGAATGGAGGAAACGACTGTAGGGATCTACATCGTCAAAGCAGATGCCACCAGCAAAGCAGATGACATTAGCATCATTTTGGAAGGCCAGCAGGTGTTGCAGGATGTGGATAATGTGCCATTGGCTGTCGCGTTGTTGTTTGGATTGATTTACGCCCTAAATCTGAACTACCCCGACGGCACACTTTTGAAGTCCTGCAGAAAATTATCATGGAGCTGGAAGGCACCATGCTGTCCAAAAAGGTTCAGGTACTGAAAAACCAACTCATTCACAACACACACACACACACACACACACACACACACACACACACACACACACACACACACACACACACACACACACACACACACACAATCGTACTGGAAGAGACTGAGCCTCGGAGCAAGCATTCAAAACACACACACACACACACACACACTCGTACTGGAAGAGACTGAGCCTCAGCTCAGAGCAAGCATTCAAAACACACACACACACACACACACACACAATCATACTGGAAGAGACTGAGAGAGCAGAGCAAGCCCGAACGAAATGAATGACTTGGCTGAGTGTTCTGTTGGAAAAGTTCAATTTGCATATTGGGTCTCACTGTCAAATAGCTTGAAGTCATGTCCCTGGACTAAAAATGTACTAAGGTCTACAGAATTTGTGTGCATTTAGGAGGTCATTGCTTTTTAGATACTTTGCCAAGAGTTCATTTTCAACATGTGTCTAAGTAATGTACCTGAAGGGTCTTTCATGATCTGGCTGTTCAAAATGAATTGGAAATACATTGGAGTTTTCATTGTGAAGTAGCCTAAAGTTATGTCCCTGAACTAAAACTTTACTATTGTCTTCATAATGTGTGTATCTATCTATCTATCTATCTATCTATCTATCTATCTATCTATCTATCTATCTATCTATCTATCTATCTATCTATCTATGCAGCTCCCCATTGACATTTCCTTTTGTTCTCTCAAAGCTGTTGGCAAGTGCTTGTATGTTTAGGTACAATCATAATGAATGTTTTGAAAAGAAGGTGCCTTTTATCTTGTTGGATGTAGTTTTGTGTGTGCATTTAATGCATTCTCTCTCTCTCTCTCTCTCTCTCTCTCTCTCTCTCTCTCAAATGACTTGGCATATTGGGGGTGTCGGTCACTTAACTGAATGAGTTAAGCTGTTGAGTACCGTTGGAAAGTGTATTTGATGAAATAATCATAATAAAAAAAACTGCAGTTTTAAGTCAGTTTAAGTCTCTTCATTCTCAAGTATAAAAACATGTAAATATTGGTTGACCAAGTATGTAAATGTTTTATATATTTTATAAAATCATGTTTTTATGTGCCATATATATTGCTACTTATCAGACATTCATATACTGTACACTGTAAACTGATATGTTCAAATGACATGAAAACATTATTTTCAGGAAACAGGATAATAACATGTGCAACCGATGTCCATGACATTATCATGTAAATGAAACGTGAAAAAAACATGTTTCTTGTAAAGCAGAATCATGTATTATAAATAAAATAATAACTGAAATAATATATAAAACATTAACATGTAAATGAAACATGAAAAAAACATGTTTCTTGCAAAGCAGAAACATGTATTATACATGAAATAAGAACTGAAATAATACATAAAATATTAACATGAAAATATCATGTTTGTTCTATAAGCCAATATCATTTTTGAATGACATGAATACATTATTTTTAGGAAACATGAAAATAACATGTGCAACCGATGTCCATGATATTATCATGTAAATCTGAAGTAACTTTTCTTTCAGTGTACGATGTTATGACAGAGCTGCGTTTGAGGGAAAAGACGCACGCTGTTCTCTGTATCTTAAATTGATAACTTGTGCAATCCCATCCTACGGCGCTCGCGGACAATTAGCGAAATTGAGCGTTTTTGCGGAGGTTGTGTGCGCGGACCGTTTATTTAACGGATTTTACAATTAAAAGTTAAATCACAGAGAACATGTCAGAGAGCGTTGATTCACACGCAGCGTCCATCAGCTCAGTGTTGACGACACAGATATGGCCCTGTGTCGCGTAAGGGAGGGCCCGCCTTAAATGTCTACTCCCTCCCAGCCAGGGGCCCCCACCCGAGCAGGGCCCCCCCGCACCGCGGGGGCTGCGGGGGTATACTTTACGGGCGTGTAGAGTGATAAGAAGATAAGCGTGGCCCATTCCTCTTACACAGTACATCAATTGTATTTGGAAAGGAACATTTGAGTTTCAAATATGACATGGTGTGACCCAAGAATCTTGCATCAATTTTTTTTATTTTTTTTTTGTGCACAGACGCGTTTCGGCGTGGGCCTTCTTTAATGCAAGGTGCGCCCCCTTTTCTTTGATTCGAAGTATTTATTTGGGCCAGGAAGCCTGCTACCTATTCTACGTGACCCAAGAATCTTCCATGACAGCCCTTATTTGGCACTTTGTGCATGCACACTGGTATGGTTGACTAAAACCAGTCAACCATTTTGCCATGGTGTGACCAAAGAATCTAAAATGACAGCTCTTGTTTGGCACTCCGGTTTTAGTCAGTCGCACCAGCGTGCATACACAGTCAACCATTTTGCGGTGGTGGTGTGGGTATGTGTGCAATGAAATGAGTCTGCCTGACTGTGTGCAGGTGTGCAGTCGAGGTGCATTTCCAAGCCCCTCACAGGAAGTGGCTTACAGGCATTGCTTAGGGGGGAGGAGGTGAGTAGGCCTATGTAAGGTGAGCAATGACAAAGTGTGAAAGGAAGGTCTGAGTGTGTAGGTGAGCAATAACTTAGGTGTGAAAGGAAGGTCTGAGTGTGTGTGCCTCTGTATGAGTGTAGGTTGTACAAAAAAAATCCATGTCAAACAAGATATCATTTTCAACATGTAGCCCCTTAACACACACTGTTCCACCACAGAAATGTTACTACCACAGTACTTCCACTATGATAGTGCACGGTGCCTTTAGTAAAACATTACGACTCAGTCATTTCCATTCCGATAACATCTAATTTATTATAACGGGGCCATGCTTTAGGGGTGGGGAACCTTTTTCATTCGAGGGGCCACTTCAAATTACTCAGAGGGCCGTACTATGAACTCAAACCAGGATTCCCCTTGCACTTTAGGCCTATATTGAAGGCAGCCACCTTTAAAACAGACACCATGATTTCATATCATATTTCATGTGAAGCTGCATATTTCAAATGACCAAATGGCAAATGCCCATCCAGACATAGGTTCCCCACACCTACTTTAAGGGGTTAAATACATATGAATAACTTTTTTTCATTCACATGTTGTGTTTACAATCGGGAACAGCAACATATGTAGAGATTGAAAAAATATCAGCATATGTGTAATCTGAGCCCAAGATGTTTCCCCTTTCCCATCATTAAATTATGCTGAGAAATAAAAACACAGACAGTCAGTTTGTCAGATATAAAGTGAGTTTTTATCATGACATAGATTTTTCTAAAGCCCTGAGAACCTTATTTCTTATATTACTAATGTGAACAAAACTGGATGTGTTAAAATCACCTTTGGGGAAAGTGCTCCTCTTTTTAAATACAATCAGCACAAACCACATAAACAAGCATTCACATGGGTTTTGTCCTTAACGTTTTCTGGTATGAATTCAAAAAGAAAAAAAAAACTATATCAGTAATACCATAATTATTATCATGTCAATAATATTAATAACAACAGTACAAAAATATGCACGAGCCCCATCGATCATTTTGTATAATGGAGCATTGTACAACTTTAAGTCAAAAAGAAAAAAAAAACAATATAAATTGATAAATGAGGTATTCAATAACCACTTGCATATGTATGCACCTAAAATACACAGATCAGGTTAGTTTTGAACAGTAAAAAACAGCTCAAAGCTTCAAATGGACAAGGCTCTGCACAATTCACAGTTACCTGAGTTACAAGACCTCATCCGTTTTACAAAGAACAAAACTAGCGACATTGAACAGCACATAATGAATCAAGACTTTAGCCAGTTGCTACAGTCTACACATGCCATTGTTCTGATGAGTATGTGGGTGTATGTGAGTGTGTGGGTTTGTGTGCATACCAAAAAGGTCGTCGTCATGTTGACTAATGCCCACCTACAATCATTTTGTGGACATGCCTGTAACCTGCCAAAGAACCAACACACGTTACTAGAAGTTACGGACTCTAGCCCAAATGTGGCGTCTTCACAATTGATTTCAATAGATCCATTCTTACGAGTTGGTGCTGTCCCAAGTTTTCACATGCACAAATGCTCTCAGACACACACACACACACGCACACGCACGACTACTCTCTCTAGCTTGCTCAGTGTGTGGTTGTGTTGTGTTGTAGGCTAGCTCTTCCTCAAAATAAAGAGTAGATCCAACCTGACTGTTACCCACTGTGACAGCTCAGGTAGACTCACAGTAATGTTAATGCGTTAAGTGACACATAGGCCTACTGAAGGACGCATATCCAGACGCAGTGTCTCAAATCATCAAGGAGTCTTCAAATGGATCCTATAAAACACGTCTTCGTCACAAAGTCAGGCAGAAGGTTCCAACCTAGTGGTGTGGTTAATGCAAATTACTTCGTACTTTTGGATTGTGTTTCCTGACAGTTCATCTCCAGCCTGGGATCAAATACACACACACACAGCGCACACATGCGCGCACATATACACTCTCCATACATGCACACACAAATTGATTGATTATTTGATTGATTGATTGATTGATTGAAATAATCCCCTCCCCCAGCTTCTGTTAAGGCAGCAACTACATCCTGAATTCTTTGTCTCACTTCACTCCTGAGTGTCCTAGTGGGTGAGTAGTAAATAAGCATTCCAAGTGTGTGTGTGTGTGTGTGTGTGTGTGTGTGTGTGTGTGTGTGTGTGTGTGTGTGTGTGTGTGTGTGTGTGTGTGTGTATGTGGGCGACAAGGCCTGCCTACACACTCGCCCATATAGGCACGCAATACAGTTTGATGGGCGAGTAGAGCGCAGCTACCCATGCCCGCCAACTAATGTGGTTTTGCACCTGTATGTTCTTTACCTGAGAGAAGAGTCACACTGTGCATGTGTGTGGGGGGTGCTAAGAGGAAAAGGAAACATTATACGTGGTCTTGAAAATACAGGAAAAAATGAGGTACAGCAGAGTCTTGGTGTCACATGTCTCTCTCTCACACACACACACACACGCTCGCACACTGCCCCTCCTATGTCTTGATACATTGTAAAACATGGAGATTAATTCCAAAGCTCACCGATGACATAGTCAACATGCATCCTGATGTGTGTATCTCTCATGCATACACAGGCACACACACACACCCTGAGCAAATCAGACAGCACACAAGTGATGGCATTCGGCATACGCACACACACACAGACGCCCGCACACATTCACTACCACTCCCAGTCACAGGCACACACACATGTACACACGCGCACACACAGTGTGAATCACCAACACTGAGCTGCCCATAGGAGAGCGGCTCCCTCTAGTGAGCAGAGGGAGAATAACATGGTCTTTGGTATTCAGCTGTGCAAGGAGAGAACCAGAAGGCTTGAGCTCACCGCGTGCGCAAACAAACAAAGCACACACGCGCATGAGGCTTCGCATGACATACTGGCCACATGATTGTACACATGCACAAAAAAACTAAAAGAAAAGAAAACAAAAGGACAGAAACAGCCATAAAACCCTATCCAACTAAAAACTGTTCCCAGTCATGATTGGTCTGCAGCCTGAGAGAAAAAAACAAAAGATAATTGATTGTTTGAAAGAAACGCAAATAGAAAATACTACAAGACAAAATGAAAGAGGAAAAAAATGAAGGGCCCAAGGACTCCCTCTTGTGGTCAGCGCTGGAGTTACATCCTGAATTACTGCTGACCCCAGCGCATGTTTGCTACCACAGAGGGGGGTCGTGACCCCCAGCTACTGATCATGTGAGGTATAACGGTTAGTGTTCATCTTCACCGGGAGAGAGTCTGAGGTATCGTCTTTGGAGTCAAGCCTCTCCAGACACGGCAAAGATTAACATCGTTTCGGCATTTCTTCTTCTTCTTCTTGCATTACTGGGTTGTCTTTAAATATATGTGAGAAAGTGTACTAGTCTGCTGAGGAAAGCAAGGAGGCATTCTTTCTTTTCCTGAGAAGGGCCACTGTGTGCTCTCTAAGCTCGCCGCATAGAGGCAGTAGCTCCGGAAAAAAACACACACAAAACACAATCTACATGCCAGAAGAGATGACTAGAAAAATGGCTGCAGCTCAGCTAAAGAGGTAGAAAGATAGAGGTAGAGAGAGAGAGAGAGAGAGAGAGAGAGAGAGAGAGACAAATCTCACATCTCTCTCGTTTGGTATTAGGCAACTACGTGCATACAGTAATGAGATTCAGTGATTGGTTCTACTGAGCAGACTGGTCGACAGTGATTGGTTGAATGCATGACTAGCAGAAGTGATTACTTAAAAAATAAAGTCCAATGGGAGAACCGCTAGTGGGTGGGTTAACCTTCGAAACAAGGCCACATCCCCTAAATAAATCCACACTATTCTCCCAGTTTAACTTCACTACCCTTCTTTTTTTCTAGAAAAAACATTTCCTTCTACACAAAGCAGCAGTTGGAGAACTGGAACTTCTCCCCGAGGTTTAAAGTGGTTCTGGGGTGATACAAAAGTTACCTTTTTGAATCTTCCTGAATACACTTAAATAAGAGAAGACCAGGGACAATGATTAGCTATGCCCCTTTTCCTTCTTTCTTTCAAGCGACATTGTAACATTGTTGAGGCCGTCCTCTCCTTTTGCATGCTGGCAGGGACGCCCTCGAGGTATGATGAGGTATTTCTTGTGTGTTAAAGGGGGAAGAGGAAAGAGGGAGAATGAATGGGGCATGGGGAACGTGTATGTGAACATGAAAGCAAGTTCTATGGACATTGTTCATCAGAAGATAGAAGCACTCTCAACTGCCAATCTTTGCAGTTGAAAAACAGATGTCCAGGTTGGAATGATCAGAATCACTCACTCAACATCCCTGCAATTTCAACCAGGTTTCCGGTGGCAAACCTGACAGTTGAAAAGGCTTCAAATGCATTTCACAGAATAGAATTAGAACCTTGGTATCCAATCTGTGGTATTTGGAACCCAAACCCAACAACCTCCTCCCCTTTACCAGAGCAAAATGAGAGAGTGAGAAAAAGAGAAAGAGAGAATATGAGAGATGGACAGCTGTGAATGCACAGACATGGGGTTACCAAGACAAAACGGAGAGATAACCAAATAAAAACAACAAAAATTAAAACCTTAAAATTGAAGAAAAAAACCCCTTCTCTTGATTTGAGGGCAAACAGGGGATGCAGATAGATTGGTGATGCAGATAGATTAAACTAAGAGGTCGAGAGTCGAAAAGCTTCGGCAGCACAGATGTACTTGTGTCATTCCCCCATGCCAATGGAGGACTGATCTGAGGTATGTCAAAAAAGAAACCGCATAACACGGAGAAAGAGGAGATAGAAAGAGAGATAGAGAGAGAGAAAGAAAAGGGTCAGTCTAAAAACACACATCGGAAACAAATGGCAACAAAAAAATGAAACACTAAAACAAACAAAAACAATCCAAATAAAAACATCTTCAAGTTCAGTTGTGAACACCTGTCAGCGTGATTTAGGCTGAACAATCTGATTGTATTTAGCGTTTTGCTCCATATTGAAACTGTGCGTGTTTGTGTGTATTTCTGTGTGTGCGTGTTTGTGTATGTGAATGTGTTCAACATAGAGACAGATCAAATTATACAGGTGTGTGTGTGTGTGTGTGTGTGTGTGTGTGTGTGTGTGTGTGTGTGTGTGTGTGTGTGTGTGTGTGTGTGTGTGTGTGTGTGTGTGTGGCAATGGTCAACAGGAGCATTGAGGTACTGGTTGTAGAGCAGTTTTTGCTTTTTTTCTTTCTTTCTCCTTTTCATATAGAAATGATGTACTGGATTCTACTTAGGCCAAAGGGCAAGCCTGGGCAGCGGGTACGGAGCTTCCCCCAGACTAGGGGGACCCGCTGCAGGAGGGCTCTGCTGAGCTGGGCCCCTTGGAGGAGGAGCTGGAGGCTGGGCTGTGGCTGGGAGGGAAGGCAAAGTTCCCACTTGGGCCAGCAGAGGTCACTGTGGAGGCCACAGATGTGGCTGTAGCAGCAGCAGACTTTTGGGCAAACAGCGTTCCTGTCAACAGAAAAGAATCAGAAGACACTCATTCAAGCACCTAATACGTGTGTGCGTGATCAGAAGATCACGTGGCCAACTCTTTAGCGGCTCACTAGTCAATAGCAATAACTAAGCCACTAAATTGCATTATGTCTTAAGAACACGTTTTGTGCATAAGCGTTTCAAGACCGTGTGTGTGTGTGTGTGTGTGTGTGTGTGTGTGTGTGTGTGTGTGTGTGTGTGTGTGTGTGTGTGTGTGTGTGTGTGTGTGTGTGTGTGTACGAGAGTTTAAAACAGAAACAGAATGACTGTCCGTGCGTGTGTGTGTGTGTACCTGAGTACATGGTCCCATTGACCTCTACAGACACACTGATGCTGGAGGAGCCAGAGGTGCTGATGCTGAGGGACATGTCCTGTTGCTTCTCTTCAACTGGGGCCGCGACTGAGGAGGAGAGGAGAGGAGAGGAGAGGAGAGGAGAGGAGAGGGGAGGAGGGGAGAGGAGAGGAGGGGAGAGGACCGGACAGAACAGGGACGGAGGAGAAAAAAGAGGGGAGAGAGGAAAACACCAGAGAGCCTAATTCATTTTTGATTTCAAAACAAATAAATGTGACTGTAGTAGAGACAAGTAGAGGGCTCGTCTTAATGGGCTATTTCATCTACTACTTTTGGAATACCATGCCAGTTCAAGGCAATACGGCTAAAACAAGTTGCAGACTTTAAGCACTACACTACACTACACCATCATGACCATTTACAAGCTGTCAGGCATTAGTCATGCGTCAAGCTCAATTCTGCCCCATGAAAGCACAGGAAAACTCCAGATAATCTGCCTTCCAATTCAATGTGTGCATTCCAATATGCGACCTTGTATCCCTCCACTTGTGCTTGTGGCCTCGTACCAGGAAGTAATACGTCGTGATGACATCACTGACGACAGCATTATATTTCAATATCTCGCAAAAGCTCAATTGTAAAGTCATTTTCCCATTTTCAAACAAGATGGTAAATGAAGAATAGTCCCCCAAAAACTGTTTTGGCTAGGCTGACAGCGGAGACACTTCATTGTTTTCTCCACGGAAGCGGGGCATCAGCAAAACGTGAGGTCACATGCCCAAGTGGAGGACGCAAGGTCGCATACTGTAAATGCACCCAATGTCCTAGAATCCGCATTTCAATTCATTGGCATTGACGGCGACATTGCTAGCAAGCTCCTTTCACACTGTACCTCCTTTAGTGTAGCAGCACCATAATGGGCAGTACAAAGTGATTTATCATATAGGTCATGAGATATCACATCATAAAGCCGTATTTAATTTGTCTGATAACATGTGCATGACCATGGGTGCCTTTCATACTATAAAACTTAAACAACATCTAGGCTATAGGCACGTAGACAAGGCTAAGGTTATCTGTCTAGATTAGCATGGCGCCTGACTTGTCCCTTCAACATTTGTGTGCCACTTTATTGGACCATATCAACAAGCAAATGCATTTCAGCACTTTGTCATCGTCATAACGTGATATGATCTTTGACTGTCTGGAACCTACACAGACATTATTATCTTAGTTATAAAGGACTTCTGAAAGACTTTGTGACTATAAATTACCTGTTAATTACAATATAATTTCCTGGAGTTACTTTTCGACCTCAGACTCCTTGATCATACATGCTTGTTGTTTGTCTGCTGTAGGCATTTCTCAACCACAAGTTCACTGGCACTTGGGAATGCACAGCAGTCGTTTAACTGGATAATGTCTACACTAGGCCACCATGACCAGTGCTTCTCTTTTGAATCCTTTGATACCTCCCAACACCCAGACAATTTTGCTCTATGTCACGCTTTATCTTCTACTCAAAGTCTTCTACTTTTGCTACCTTTGCCACATTTGATGAGCACGTACAGTGTTTGTCAGTGTGGGCACCAGCCATTGCCAAACTTTGGTGTTGCCTAGCCTAAGGAGAGCCTAGGAGAAGAGTGCATCTGTGTATCTTTGTGACTATGGGTGTGTCTACTGTTGGGTTAAGTACCTTTGGTGTTTCCCAGAGGTGCATGGGCACCTGACTAGAGTAGAGTAGAAGCTGAGCCTGTATACTGTCTGTGCCAGTTGTTGTGGGTGCAGTAAGTAGAGTAACTGCTGCCCTGCCTGAGGTCAGGTACCTTACCAGAGGACAGTAGGAGAGTGTGTCTTTATGTATGAGTGTCTCTTGTTGAGGTTAAATACCTTTGGTATCGGTGTGGCCGAGGCAGATGTTCATGGCACCTGACTAGGGTGGAGTATGTCTTTATGTCTGACTGCCTGTTGTTGCCGTTAAGTAGCTTTGGTGGCGGCACCTCGCTACAGTGGAGTGTGTCACAGTGTTGTTGTGGTTGCCAACCTCTGGCGTTGGTGTTTCCCAGGTGGAAGTGCATGTGTGCCTGAATAGAATAGGAGTACAATGGGTATGGGTGTCCTTGTGATTGCCTTCTTTAGATGTTGTTGTTTCACGTGTGCCTGATTAGAATAGGAGTAGGTGGGTGTGTGTGTCCTTGGTGGTTGCCTATCTTTGGTGTTGGTGTTTCCCAGGCGGAGGTTCGTGTGTCCTTGATTAGAATAGGAGTACAGTGTGGTTGCCTACCTTTGGTGTTGGTGCTGGGCAGGCGGAGGTTCATGGCGGCGGGGTTGACCTGGGAGGCCATGGCCAGCAGGTTGTGCTGGAAGGCCTGCTGCAGGAGCCTCTGCTGCTCCTCCGCCAGCCTGGCCATCTTCCTCTCCGGCCCCTCCGTCAGGCCCGCTGCTGCCGCCGCCGCTGCCATGGCGGCTCCCAGACCCCCGGCCGCCATGGCACCACCCAGCCCGCCCGCTGCGGCCGCCATGGCTCCGCCCGTCTCCAGCTTCTCCCGCAGCTGCTCCAGGGTGGTGGCGCGTGCCAGGCCGGCCGCCACCTGCTGCTGGCCCAGCAGGGAGAGAGGGGGGCGGCCCGCCAGCATGGAGGAGGTCATATCGTCCACTGGAGGAGGGAGGGAGGGAGGGAGAATGGATTGTACTTTAGAACAAAGCGTCAAAGTGTTTTACATGATTGCATTTTGAAATGATAAGTAACAAAAAGCACATTGTGCTGCCAATTTCAGGACAGCTCATGCAAGTGTTTTACACAGTTGCATTTTTCACGACTGAGTTGGATGAATAGAGGAGGCCATGTTATCTGCTACTTAGCAGTGGGTGGGGATGGAGAATGGATTGTATTTCAGAGCACAGTTTTAACTTATCATATATTTTAGCCAAGTGTTATCAGATGGGAAAAACAGGGATGGGAAAAAAGACAGAGAGACAAAGAAAGTGTGTGAGAAAAAACGGATGAAATCTAAAAACTGAAATAAAAAATGATGAAATGCTTAGTCCAAGGTATAGTCCTTCCAGGATCAGAAGAATGAATTCTCTGACTAAGGCACTCCAAATTAAAATGTCTTTATTAGGCACTCATGCCTCATGGGCCTTGTTTTTAATATGTCCATGTAGGACTTGTCAAATTAATAAAGACATTTTAATTTGGAGTGCCTTAGTCAGAGAATTCATTCTCATTTTTTGATCCTGGAAGTACATTCATTTCTATTTATATTCTTTAATCCGAATGTGATTGAAATGTTCCCACTCTTCACACGCACTTCGCTATGCATCGTCAAGTTGGCGATTAATTGCAATTAATTTTTTTAATCAATTAATATTTTAACCAACTTAAGTCGATCAATCAATTCATTTTTTACATCCCTAATATCAAGAAACATTTAGTTACATTATTATGTTTTTCCCTAAAATGACTGAAATATAGCAACAAAACTGTAAATAATAAAATCTGCAGACACATTCTAGACATTCTCTTTTCTGAAAGAAAGAGAGATGGCGAGACATAGATAAAGCGTGAACAACAGAGCGAGAGATGAAGACCAACACTAAACATTGAAAGTGTCTATTATCCATGATTGTTTTAACCCCACCACCACTTCCTTACTCTTTCTCAGGTTAAGCTAGAATTAGATGATCATTCATACACGCTTAACTACAGATCTTTTTGGGAGCGTGCACACACATCCAATTCTCTTTGTTTATGGTGTGAAGGTCCTCTTGCAGTAGAGTGCTTGTTGCTTAAGCACTTGTGCATCTGTGTGTGTGTGTGTGTGTGTGTGTGTGTGTGTGTGTGTCTGTGTCTGTGTGTGTGTACCTACATGTGAATGTAGTGGCTTATGACCACTTGTGAATGTTGTGTTGTACATGTGTGTATGTAGGTGTGTGTGTGTGTGTGTGTGTGTGTGTGTGTGTGTGTGTGTGTGTGTGTGTGTGTGTGTGTGTGTGTGTGTGTGTGTGTTTGTGGTGTGACTACATGTGAATGAGCAGGGCGGCCGGCTGGGTCAGCATTCCTGTAAACATGACAGCAGATGTCACAGGGGCCTTGGGCAGTTGCCGTGGGAACAAGCAAGCCCTCTCCACACACACACCACACTGGCCCTTTCCTGACCTCTGGTGCAGCTGATCTGTGATTGGTGGCTTGTCACACCTGGTTCAGTAGAACAGAGCCCACCCCCAACCCCCCCACCCCCACAACCCACCACCCTCGGGCCCCCTCCCTGCTTTCATGTTATTCAATAATACTACACCTCTGATCCCAACCCCCCACCCACATACACCTACGCACTACAAGCATACATACATACCCAAACGGTTGTCAATAACAGCTCGGCTCATCCCTGTCAAGAGTCCTATGCAAATATGGGAAAAGCATGACAGAATTACGCCCTTGTCACCGTGGCCAGGAAACAGTGAGGGGAAATTCACAGAGACACACAGAGGCAGAGAGACACATACTCCTCTAATCTGCATTTAAATGGATATTGCTGTGGCTTTTAAAGTTCTTTAAATAAATATGTGTTGATGTGGTACTACAGTAGGGAGTGGCCTTTAAATGAGCAGTTTTGACTTATGAACAAAATAAACCGCAGTTCTGTTTGCACTCAACAGAGGGCGCTCAATAGCTACAAACACACTAGCACATGTCCAGCCGCTCTCTCATCTGCTCAGTTTTTTTTCCCGCCGAGTTCCCAGTGCTCGCTCACACACTCAAACACTCCCTCCCTCCCTTCGCAGACTCGCTTGCTTGCTTTTACTACCGCCGCGTGACGCACGGGACACACACCGCCAAATTTCCCCGCCCAACCCGTCCTCCCATTGGCCGAGCGCGACCAAGCCTCCGTCTTTTCCCCCTCGCCGATTGGCTCCGACACACATTCCCCCATGCTCACGGGCCTCGAGGAAAGAAAAAAAAAAGAGAAAGAAACTTCAGCTAACTCACCGACTCCTTTCTTGAGGGAGGGGCCCGGCGAGGGCTGGAGTCCGTTCAGAGCGGCTGCTGCGGCGGCTGCGGCCCCGAACTGGCCCAGGTGCATCTTGGGAGGCGAGAGGATGTGCGGGGCGCCGCCGCTCGGCGAGGGCGAGAAGCGGAACATGCTGCTGCTGTAGCTGGGCCGCCGGCCCTCGCGCCGGTTGCTGTCGATGGCCGCCTGCAGCTCGCTGGGGGAGCTCAGGCCCTTCCGCTCGCACTCGAATGGGTACAGGTACTTCATGTATCTGGGAGAGGGAGGGACGGAAGGAGAGATGGAAGACATAATATTTAATAACTCGAATGGGTATAGGTACTTCATGTATCTGGGAGAGGGAGGGACGGAAGGAGAGATGGGAAGATTATATTTCACCACTCGTAGAGGGTACAGGTACTTCATATATCAAGGAGGGAGAGAAGGAGTATAGGTGGAGGAGGATTACATTTCAACACTCATATCGGTACAGGACAGTACTTGGTATTATGTCGGAGCAATGGAAGACATAATGTTTTAACAATAACTGAACAGGTTCATGTACGAATCTAATGGTGGCAAAGGAACAGTTTTGACAGTCATATAAGTTTTCAACAGTTTTATAAAGTAAGACTCTCGAACGGGTACTGATATTTCATTCTCTACTTTCTAGTGGAGGGACAGAGAGAAGCAGAAGGAGCAGAGAGTACTTTTGAAAGTCATTTCTATAAGGAAAAAACTCCAGAGAAAGAGAAAGAGCGAGGGAGAGAATGGAGAATAACTTCCCTTGTTCCCTTATGTGTCAATAAGATTATATTTCAGAACTCGTACAGGTACTTCATGTATGCATGGAGGGGAGAGAGATAGGGGTGAATAGAAGATACCATCTGTTGTTCCCTTATGTGTCAATAAGATTATATTTCGACACTCGTACGGTTACAGGACAGGCACTTCATGTATCCAGGGAGAGGAAAGAGAGGGGTGAAGCAAATGGAGGACACTTTGTATTGTTCCTTTATGCTTTCAATGTGTCATGCAATGTAAAGCAACTTTTACGTGTGTTCCAAGAGTGTACTGTACTTTAACAGTGATAATGTCAACAAGATTGCGGTGTATTTCAACACTTGGGGAAAGGGCAGAGAGAGAAAGAGAGAAAGAGAGAGAGAGAGAGAGAGAGAGAGAGAGAGAGAGAGAGAGAGAGAGAGAGAGAGAGAGATGTACAGAAACACAGAGAGGTGCATAAACAGGTGTGACACTTATAAACACACACACGAACGGGTCAGTGGTGTAGTCTACTTTTTTATGGTGGGTATACTGTATATTTGAGATTTTTTTAAAGTGGGTATACTATATATATTGTGCCATTCAAAACAATGGATCAATCAATTTTAAGTGGGTATACTGAAATCCCTGAAATTTAGAAGTGGGTATACTCCGTATACCCGCGTTCTACGTAGACTACACCACTGGAACGGGTGTACAAACGCACAAGTAATGACAGCAGACAGAATCAGTGGCTACTCAGCTTCAGCCTGGCGTGTTTTCCTGTCGCCTTGGTCATTTTAATGTCCACTACTACTAAGTATTGTACTAGTGACAGATCGCAAAACAGGTCAGTTGAGATGAACTTCGCTACTTTATTTTCACGATAAGGTTTTCAGTGACATTTCCAAACGCACGCTGATATGCCGGTAGCTCGCAGCCACTCCTCTTCGCAAGACTAGTAGCTCTATCAGATTCTTGGCGTGCATGACACACAGGTGACACGTGACACAGGTGCTTCATGGGTATTGTAGGCTCGCGAAATCGCATTGTATTGCTTTTGTAGCAAAGACGGTCCGTGGAAAAAAACTACAAAATGCAGTGCCTCATCATTCAGAATAGTAACGGACCCGCCAGAATGGCTAGTGAACCTTCGGTATCTACTAGCCAACGCCGACTTTCACCCGCATTTGGCTACCTGGCGTGTGTTAGTGTTAAGCCCTGGTGCATATGAGCGTTTCAATAGAGTAGGTGTGTTACTATGACTTGGGACTTAAAGGGACACTCCACCCATTTTGCATTAGGCTTTCCATTGCTAGACACCCAGTCATACTTTTGAATGGTCTTTCAAAAATCTCTCAATTCCCCCTGAGATAGGAGAAATCCGCATTCATCTCTTAACACTTCCTATGTCAATGATGTAAAAATGGTCATTTTGCATCATCGACATAGGAAGTGTAAGAGAGGTGGATTTCTGTTGAGACTACAAGCCTTTTTCCCACCTTTTTAACCCCGCCCATAGGGGGTTGAACCTAATGCTCTAACAGACCTATCACAGATCAGTGTCCCAGTGCTTTTGAAATCACTGGCATTGAGGCTCCAGTAAGCAGTGTTGCCAGATTGGGCTGTTTCCCACCCAATTGGGCTGCTTGGGATGGCCGTCTGCGGGTAAAAATGGCATTTTACAGGAAAACTCGCCCAATCTTTCCCATCGACATCAATAGAATTGGGCGGGATTTAGTGCTTCCAGGCGGATTTTGAGCATTTTTTGGGCTGGAAATCATCAGCCTCATCTGGCAACACTGCCAGTAAGTCACTGGCATAGCTGGAAAGGAGAAGCTGGAGCACACTGCAGCTTAGTTTTCAAGACTTTATTTTGTGCACACACCCGACCAACGTTTCGGTGTTGCTACACCTTCTTCAGAGTCAAATGACAGCAAGAGAGAGACACACATTTCAGGACTTGACATTCACAGGTGATCCCACTTGGTTTGGCTAAATTGGTCTCATCTCATTGCAGGTAATTGACCCCACCCCCCAACACCAGGACAAGATTGCAGACCATTAGACAGAGAGGCTTTGTGGAAAGGCATTTTGGATTCATACTCTAAATTCATTGGAGCCTCAGGGCATAAATGAGGAACACAATATGTCTTGCTCTCTGTAACAAATTGTTCCAGCATCGCGGCTGTGGTCTTCTAATAATTGTAGCTGTGGTTTTATTGACAATGTTCTTTGTGTATTGTTTTTTTCACTTTTTTATTTTGTTTTGGGAAGTTGGCAAGCTGTCTAATTGTCTACAATCTTGTCCTGGTGTTGGGGGGTGGGGTCAATTACCTGCAATGAGATCAGACCAATTTAGCCAAACCAAGTAGGATCACCTGTGAATGTCAAGTCTTGAAATGTGTGTCTCTCTCTTGCTATCATTTGACTCTGAAGAAGGTGTAGCAACTCAGAAACGTTGGTCGCGTGTGTGCACAAAATAAAGTCTTGAAAACTAAGCTGCAGTGTGCTCCAGCTTCTCCTTTCCAGTGATGTCTGTCCCACTTTGATGCACCTGCAAGCAGGGTTGCCAGATGAGGCTGATGATTTCCAGCCCAAAAAATGCTCAAAACCAGCCTAGAAGCTCAAAATCCCGCCCAATTCTATTGATTTCTATGGCTAAAATTGGGCGGGTTTTTCTGCTAAATGCCATTTTTACCCGCACACGACCATCCTAAGCAGCCCAATTGGGCGGGAAACAGCAAGCTGAGGGAGGGATGATGCATAGAGTCCCAAATAACTGGGTGTGGCCTGTGGAACTTGAGCATTGCAGTGCATTATGGGGATTGTTGTCACAAATCCACAAGCACTAAAAAGTCATTTTCTGCCTTTTCTTGGCCAAGAAGGCACCAAATTAGAAATGTATGTTACTATTCTACTATACATATGACCCACTTTCAGTAACATATTCATGTCTTCACCGGTGGAATGCCCCTTTAAGCATTTCCTGTCACAGACACATCACATGTTCAGTGTAGTAGTAGTGTGTGTGTGTGTGTGTGTGTGTGTGTGTGTGTGTGTGTGTGTGTGTGTGTGTGTGTGTGTGTGTGTGTGTGTGTGCATGTGCATGGGTGACTCTAGACAGCGGCCAGGGTGGGCCAGGGCCCCTGTAGATTTCCTCCTAGCCCCTGTTGTCGCCCCTGTTGTCGCCCCTGTGCTGAACAGCCAATGACCGCGACATGATATACATTTTCGTATATTACATATTCATATCATTAAAATGCATCTCTTTTGCCAATTTATGTGCCACCCTGAAATGGTCAAACAATGGTCCCACCTCGGCCCCCCTGGTCATTTTGGTCTAGAACCGCCCCTGCTTGTGTGTGTGTGCCTATGTGAGTATGTGTGTCTGTGTGTGTGCTTGTGTGTGTGTTGTGTGTGTATGTGCGTGCGTGCATGCTTTTCACAGAGAGGGCGAAGACGGCAATCAATCCACCCACTCCACCCTGCATCACGCCACGCCACATCACATCACAGGCAGGTCCATTAGAGGCATCCACACACTGCCCTGACCCTCCGCTGCCATTAAATATACATCCAGGAGGCTTCCGTACAATAAATAACCTCGCCAAGTGTGTGTGCCTGTGCGTGTGTGTGCGCATGTGTGTGTGCGTGTGTGTGCGTGCGTGCGTGTGTGTGTGTGTGTGTGCCCTCCAAGTGTACATAAGACACCCAGGACCTTCAGAGCCAAGGAAGGGGAATGACAGCAGGTGAAAAGGTCTGAGCACATGGGGAAATGAGGAGGAGAGAGGGAAGGAGGAGGAAAAATGGGCCAATAGAATGATTGGATGGATGGATGGATGGATGGATGGATGGATGGATGGATGGATGGATGGATGGATGGATGGATGGATGGATGGATGAATAGATATGGATGAAAAGCAGGAACATACGGTAAATGGACAATGTCAATGGAGAAAAGATAAAGGCTGATGATTAATTGCGAGTGTGCGCACAAAGACTTTTCATAAGCCAAGCATTGTAGTAGTAGCAGAAGTGTGTATGGCAAACAGACAGACATACGACAATAGGGCTGTATCAAATTCAAAAGCACAATGAGGATGTGGTGTGTGTGTGTGTGTGTGTGTGTGTGTGTGTGTGTGTGTGTGTGTGTGTGTGTGTGTGTGTGTGTGTGTGTGTGTGTGTATCAATGTGAAAAGGTGAAAAACAGGGTTACTTCGAGGGGGGAAAAAATCCAGAATGGTTACATTCACAGGAGAAAAAAAATGGGACAAAAAAGATAACTGACAGAAAGAAAAAAAAGGGAAGGAGAAAAAGCAGAAAGAAAAGAAGCAGAAAGAAAAGAAGCAGAAAGAAAAGAAGCAGAGAGAAAAGCAGCAGAATGCTGTTTACTACAGCTTTGATACTGCCGTCAATGTGCTCTCTGACCCCCAAATCACATCAATAAATCAATGCCAAAATCGACAGACTGCAAAACGCACACACACACGCACACGCACGCACACGCGCACACACATGCACGAGCACGCACACACAAATGAAATAAGAAAGAAAAGGAAATAGCCTTCCGCCAAGCAAGCAGGTACACACAGACAAATAAAATAATGAAAGTAAAAATCATATACAGGAGACCAAAGGAGAAGCAATGGGGGAGTGTTTACTGGCCAGTTGGACAAGGATGAATGCCTTGCCTATGTTCTTCTTTACTATACACACACACATGCTGCCACTACAACAAGCCGGTGTGTGTGTGTGTGTGTGTGTGTGTGTGTGTGTGTGTGTGTGTGTGTGTGTGTGTCACATTGGTATGTCACACAAAGGTTATTGACATGCCTGTTATTCTGCTTTTCTTTTGACGAATTTCTACATTTTTTTTTTTTATAAATGCAATGTCTCTTATATTTACTTGCAATGATATTATTCTGATTTACAAAAAAAACATGATAAATAGGGCTGGGAGATATAGTGAATGGCATGCACTGTGATAAGAACATCCTATATTATGCATGTTTATCTATAGAAATGTCAATCTAACTTGATAATAAGTAACCTTTAACCGTAGCAAAATGCACTGCAGCTTAGCCGTTCTTGTCACATTTCAAAACAAAATGAAATGTCAATATCTTATTTAACACCCACCAACCGGCCAAAAGCTGGGGAAAATTCTGTTTGGCTGGTAGAAAAAAAAACTTACCAGCCATTTTGACTTGTGATGAAAAAAGTTAATTTACAGCCCTGGCTATATTAGCAAGTGCGAGGAGTGATATAATCAAAACCTGTACCTTTGGATAGATGTGTATGTAGTTATGATAAGTCTCTAATGTTTATACCACACACCACAGTAAAGTTTATTAAACAAAGGAGCCCCTCCTAAGCTGATGACAATAAAACGCATAAATCTGTCATCAAGGCAAAGGCCGTTGAATGTGTAATTCCACGAGTCATAGGACTTGATGACTGCACTGTGATTGTGTACATTATACAGCATAGAGAGAGAGAGAGAGAGAGAGCGAGAGAGAGAGAGAGAGAGAGAGAGAGAGAGAGAAAGAGAGAATTTTTGAATTTTAACACATTGTTTATTGTGACACTTTCACTATTTCACATTACAGGATATAGCCAACTCCATAGGTCCAAGTCCAGCATAGTGAAGGGAGGAGCCCTCTCCCTCATAACCACAACAAACCTTACAGCCCTTGCCCCCACCCCATCATCATCCCATCACATGAATACAATCACATTATTACCAACTGAAGCGTAGCTTATTGCTACTATCAGCTATCCACAAGCCTTTGTCCATACACCATTTCTTTCCAAACATATCAATACTGTTAGTAAGTTGAAAATAAGCAAAAATTCTGAAAATTCTGCTGAGGGAGAGGGAGATGGATATATATATATATATAGAGAGAGAGAGAGAGAGAGAGAGAGAGAGAGAGAGAGAGAGAGAGAGAGAGAGAGAGCGAGAGAGAGAGAGAGAGAGAGAGAGAGAGAGAGAGAGAGAGAGATTGTGTGTGTGTGGGGGTGAATGTCGGTGTGCACATGGCTGTGTTTGTGTACACGCACAAGTCTCTCTCTCCCTTTCTCCCTCTCTCTATCTCTCTCTCTCTCTCTCTCTGTGTGCATGCACATGCGTGCGTGTGCGCGTGTGCGTTTGTGTGCGTGTGTGCGCGTGTGTGTGGGCGTGCGTGTGCATGCGCATGTAACTGTGTGCATGTCCTCTTACTGTGTTCTGAGTGTGAAGGCCGCGCTTGTGATGGAGGTGGGCAGGTTGAGGCCTTTGGTGATCTCCCTCCAGATCTTCTTGTTGATGACCTCCACCAGGCCTCCCTTCTCCGTCACCAGCTTGTAGAGCTTGTACAGGTCCAGCACCTGCTTGGCCATGATGGGGATGCGGTTCACTGGGGTTCCTGTGGAGCAGAGATGAAGAGAGATAGGGGAAACATTGTTAATGTCCATATCGTGCTTCTATGTTCTGAATACATACCTTATTTGTTTCACATATGCTCCATGTTAGCAAAACAAATGTCTAACAATTTGTCATCTCAATGAAGCATATTTACAGTGGACAGATAGAGATAGAAATAGAGAGAGACAGAGAGAGACAGCGAGACAGAGAGATACAGACAGAGACAGGCTAGAATATTCTATCCATTACTTGATGCTCATTTCATCACATAAGACTGGTTGGATGACTTACAAATGACATACATAGTACACATGCATGTGTACTAGCATGGTATTTGTCATATATCTGTCACACATCAACAACAACACAATCGCACGCATGCACGCACGCACGCACGCACACACAGGGACACGGTATGACAGAAAACAAAGCTTTCATATGTTCACTAGCATCCAACACACTGCAGAGAGGGTGTGTGTGTGTGTGTGTGTGTGTGTGTGTGTGTGTGTGTGTGTGTGTGTGTGTGTGTGTGTGTGTGTGTGTGTGTGTGTGTGTGTGTGTGTGTGTGTGTGTGTGTGAAGGTGAGCTAGAGTAGCCTAATTATATTTTCCATGATCAATACCATGGCAGAGTTATGATGTGTTACATGTCTGTTCAGCTTCGCAGAAACACATGCATGCATTTGGCACCCAGCTGTGGTGCTTTTAAGAGACTCATTTAAAAAGAGACCCATTGTGTTTTTTTTGTTTTTTTTACTGTAAGGCTATATTGCATTTACAGACAGCATCGTTACTGCAGCATGCCAACACGGCAGGTGGTCTTTGTTGCTAACTTCTGCTTCTGTGAGCTCTCTCTAACACCCGTAGGGCAAGAGTGAGTGGAAATGAAGCAGATTTAACCACATTAGCATTTAACCATATTAGCATTGGAGCCTTACGGCTTGTAAATCGACTTGACCCAGAGACGCCCCGGAGTAAACAAAAAGCCTCCATAAACCGCTGATTCGGAAACACTAACCCGCTGTTGTTTTGACACAGTTGGGTGTTAGCAATTAGCGTGGTACAGTATCTGGCTAAAATATGGGATTTACAGAAGGGATATAATCAGATTTGACGCCTCAGCGTAATAACAGCATTAATATCACTAGTAGCGGGCTTTTGTTGAGGCATGTTACAGCATGGGGTTTCGAATATTGTGTCAGAAGCCTGTTAACACATAACACACACACTTCCACATTTGATTTGCCACCCTCAATGGTCGATCCCAGCACTTAACAAATTTGGAGGAGCGGGCCATCTGTTTGAAGAGACTGTTCCACTTCTAGCTTGTAGGCTTAGGAAATGTATTCCAAAGAGAATTTGCATACTTCCTCATCATATGTCTCTGATAAAGGCTAACCCTCTACCCACTTTGACTAAATATTCTGTGGGAAAAATTGGCGATTATGGCCAATCACTACTTATCCCTGCTTTCCCACAGAAGACCAAAGATATGTGTATGAAAGCTGTGATTGTGTGCCAACAGCGAGATCGGTGAGAAACAGCTAAATCCAAACTGATTGTCTTGCTAGATTAGTTATGAAATCGTAAAGAATGTAAGAGCTTAATGCTAAGCAACTTCATGATGACGATGCATGGGAACTAATGTGCGTTTGTTTTTTTACATATATTCATAGTTAAATAAGTTACATTTATAGAAGTAATAGAAAAGAAATTTAACACCAACAAATTAAACACAATTTAACCATTTAAAACTGTATAAGCTGTGTGGAACATGTTTGTGGTCAGAGCTGTAAAACGAGACGTGAAATGCATTTGAAGGTTTAAAAAGAAATCTATGAGGA
>NC_085878.1:47159987-47162487 GCF_034702125.1 Engraulis encrasicolus
AGCAGACATCAATCCTGCATCACACAATCAGGACAGCCAGGGGGTCAAAGGTCACTAGAGGGTTATTGATGTCTGAATTAAAGTGCCCGTCAGCAGAAAGCCATGTTTTCATACACATACTACACACACACAGGCACACACACACACACACACGGGGGACAAAGAGCTGAAATGCACACAAACACACATACGCACACTTGTGCCAGCACACACACCACACACACACACACACACACACACACACACACACACACACACACACACACACACACACACACACACACACACACACACACAGCGATAATGCACACAACAGCAGAATAGATGTGCTGGCGGTGCAGAGAAGCGCTCAGGGTTTAATTCAGACTAATGCCTGCATTCCCCCCCACTGATATCAACACCGCTTCCCAGAGAGAGAGAGAGAGAGAGAGAGAGAGAGAGAGAGAGAGAGAGAGAGAGAGAGAGAGAGAGAGAGAGAGAGAGAGAGAGAGAGAGAGAGGAGATGGGGGGGTGGTGGTGAAAGAGTGAGTGAGCGTGAGTGTGAAGGAGAGAGAGAAAGAGAGTGGAGGGACTGGGAAGGGAGTGTGTAAGTGTGACTCTATACAATCTACACATGGTCCTGCAACCACCCACAAATATTTTCTTTTAAAAACAAACGTGTCATGTATGGTGTGCTGATCCAAAACAGGACATGTGCTGGCTGAGAGGAGGGAGAGAGGTGATTTACTTACTACAATTACCAACATTTTACCATTTTACTAACTTTAACTAAAATACTTTGCGAGCAACTTTGAGACATCATAAGAACTTTGGGTACAGTTTAGAGAGCGATAGAGCGTGCACGTGCACGCACGCGCGAGAGAGAGAGAGCGAGAAAAGACAGAGGCAAAGAGAAAGAGCGACAGAGAAAGGGAAAAAGAGAGAGAATGATCTATAAATAGATCTCTTTTTTCCATACACTTTTTTAACCAATCTGGTGAATCCCCTCTTCACAGGCCGTGACCTCCACAAGGTCAGCCGATGTGGCATGTATATCCAATAAGGATGAAGGTTCTTCCTTTAATGCCATTATATGGTCATACCACATTACTGATGTCTCACTAATCGTATAACTGACAATCAGGAGAGGAAAAAAGCAAATGGACAAATGGGGGTCAGATCTCCGTGTGGAGCATCCTTGGAGATGCCGAGATAAAGCCTCTCTATTAAGCACAGGTCTGTTTCAATTTCGTGCCGCCTTTATCAAAGCCCTGCCATATGCTGCGCTCCTAAACATGTCAGTCACATGGTCAAGCACAGCACACACTCACATGGAAAACACACTCGCAATCACACACACACACACATATATACGAGAGAAAGAGAGAGAGAGAGAGAGAGAGAGAGAGAGAGATGGAGACATACACATACAAACACAGCACATACTCAGAGAGAGAGACACCTCCAGTACATGCACAGAACTACTGGCGTCCAGTGAGTAGCTTCAGCAGGCTGCAGAGCCCCAGTTGAGCCCTAGTGGCTGGCTGGCTGGCTGGCTCTCTCCCTCTCCATGGCCCTACACTACGCTCCTACACTGTAATTGGGTGCAGATCTCCTCTCCTCTCCTCTCCTCTCCTCGGCTGTGCTGTGCTGTGCTGGGCTCTCCCATCATGCCTTGCCCGTGGCTGATTTCCCCCCAGGGACAGGGCCATCAGGAGGGCCCGTGATTAATGGCAGCTGGGGTCAGAGGTCAGCCGGGTGGGAAGTGCTGCGGTGGAGTAGGAGAGTTGAGAAGAAGGAGGAGGAGGAGGCCCCCTGAGCCTAACTGCCAGAGAGAGAGAGAGAGGTTTGAGAGAGACAGAGAGAGGTTTGAGAGAGAGACAGAGAGAGAGAGAGAGAGAGAGAGAGAGAGAGAGAGAGAGAGAGAGAGAGAGAGAGAGAGAGAGAGAGTGTGTCAGTGAATGAACAAGCGCGTGAACGCATGTGCACATGGATGTATATTTTAAGAAGGGTAAAATAGTGGGAAAAAAACTTTTTCAGTTTTTTGAGAATGAAAGACTATGCTGCTGCATTTGAGTGTTCTGAGGGTGTGTCCGTTTGTGTGTGTGTGTGTGTGTGTGTGTGTGTGTGTGTGTGTGTGTGTGTGTGTGTGTGTGTGTGTGTGTGTGTGTGTGTGTGTGTGTGTGTGTGTGTGTGTGTGTGTGTGTTGTGGAGGAAGCAGCATCCTGACACCTCTGGCCCACGGGGGAGTTAACTGTAGTGTCCAGTGGCTCGTGGAGCTGTGGCGTTGGACAGTGATATACCACAGGGAGCAAGCCTACAGAGGACAACCTGCTGCATACACCACACCAGCACGCGCTCGCTTGCACTCACTCTCTCTCTGTCTGTCTCTCTCTCTCTGTCTCTCTCTCGCTCTTTATCCCTAGCTTCATCTCTCTTTCTCAATTTTCATCCCTCTCCCTTTTCCATCCGTCTTTATCTTCTACTCTTTCAATCCATCATCTTTCTCTCACCATCTATG
>NC_085878.1:47174987-47184987 GCF_034702125.1 Engraulis encrasicolus
CATGATACTGTATCGTGATGTATAGAGGCAATATCGTGATACGACCTTTCAAAGTTTTGTTATCCTTCAGTCCAGAAAATAATATGATTCGATGTGATGATGCTTCCAAGCTTCAAATGAGATGCATTTCAGAAATCATGATACGAACCAAATCGTGAGTTGAGTGTATCATTACAGACCTAGCGCACACCCAAACATAGCACCAAGTGGCCCCTTTGAGCGTGCCTCCAAATTAAAGTCACGGAGACTTCAACGTTCATCTGCTGCTATCTGGGTGGATGGCAAGACACTATCTTCTAGGCCAGTTCCTGTTGTGTTTGATTACCGTCTTTGTAGCAGAATTTCAAACGAGCGTGGAACGACCCAATGACATGAAACCTTAATAAGAAGGACGGACACACACGGAGGAAGGAGGAGGAGGAGGAGGAGGAGAAGGAGGAAGTGTCAGCTGATACTTCCTTAGTTTCTAGAGCACGCCACCAGCAACAGCGGGCAGGGCAACCTATAGCGAAACCGGGACAACCGCAGAGTTTAATGAAGCTAATTAAGCTAATTGTGCGGTGACTAATATTGGGGCTAAATATTTATGGAGACTTGCAGCAGATGGGGACTTTGGGGGGGTGAATCCTTGGTATAACGTTACCAGGACAGCAGACGGGGGGAGACAAACAGGTAGGTTGTCCCGGGCCCAGGAAGAGATGGGGCCTGTAATTGGGTTACCATTGCATTGTTTGTATTGAGAGGGGGGCCCCTTATAGATGATTTTGCCCGAGGCCCAGCCAATGCTGTCAGCGCCCCTGAACGTTACATCACCAGGGAGACATATCGGTGCATCACGACAGACCTGACCTAAAGCTAAAAATAGTCAAAGGCTGGGAAGCCGACGGGGGGGACAAAGGGATGAGTTGTTCTGAGCCCAGAGAGCGGGGAACCAAAATTGGGTTCCCATTACTTTATATGTATTGGGTGTAGTGGCCCTTTCATTTGTCTTTGCCCCAAGCCCCGCGAAAGCAGTCAGCGGCCTTGCTTATGGGAACGGTGGTACAAGAAAGAACTGCTATCAGCACAAGTACTTTACCTGGTTATGCTCTGTGGACGGCACCAAAGGTCATAAGGAGTCATTAATTACACAGGGGTCAATATTCCCAAGCCAAATACAGAATGTTTTATGCTTAATTTTCATACAGCTAGCATAGGAAACGCAAGGTCTTCCCAAACTGACGCAAACTGACGTTAAAACTGACGTTAGCAGTTCTAAGATTAACATTCTGAAGGCACAGGTATCTCCATAGTTCACATACCCAGGCTTAGCCTTTCGTAAGCATGCATGGAGAGAGATCCTAGTACTTTGTCTCTGTTATGCTTGCATGCTATGCTGTTTTGCATGCTATTTTTTCTAATCACTTGGCCTCCTTCTCTATCTCTCCCTTTACCTGTCTATCATAATAATCTGCATCTGTGCACATTATCATCGATTTTTTTTGCCTGTATAAATATTTGTGTACACTCACTGGCACCTCATGATATTTCCCATCAGTGACTAAAGCACTACTCCTGCTATGAAGTAGTCAAAAAAAGCCTCAACCTGTAAATGTCAGTCATAGCGGCCATCGCAAAAACCTCAAAGTGGTTTTCTTCAAACAATTGACCCAATGCAGCACTTTTTTGAACCTCATAGTGGCTTTTTATGTCATAACCCCTGCCCCTATGGCAAAGAGAGCAATGGTGGTGGGACGCACACACACACACACAAAGAAAAACACTGGTAGCACCTGCTTCCGTGGCCTTAAGAGGTGACACCTGTGAACACACACACACACGCACACACACACACACACGCGCACACGCGCACGCACACGCGCACACGCGCACACACACACACACACACACACACACACACACACACACACACACACACACACACACACTTCTGTTGTTTTTTCAAACACTTATCCTACTTGCTGCTTCTGCCCTACCCCCCTTTCCACCACCACCCTTTCCCTCCATTTATCTTTTTCTTTTTACCCTCGCCATCTCTCACTCTTTTTCTCTTTCTTCCTCTTCCCGCTCTCTCTTCTCTCATTCTCTCTCTCCCTTCCAATCACATTTTTCGTTTAGAACTCACACTTCTTCCCTCCTTCTCCTGTCATTCTACCTGCTGGTAAGCCTTTATTGAATTATCTCCCTTCCACCATCTCTCTCTCTCTCTCTCTCTCTCTCTCTCTCAGAGTCTCTCTCTCTCTCTCGCTCTCTCCATATTCCATTCTTTTCTCCCTCATGCAGTGGGGCTCTGGCTTGATGTAGTGCTTTGAATCTTACTACCCCTCTCCCCCTCCATCACCCCATCACCCAGCACCCCCAGACCCCAGCTGTCCATCAGGCCTGGGGATCATTAATCATCCGCTGAAGCACTCGCTGACAGGGCCCAGACCTTCTACTGGTATCCCGCATCCCACGCCAAGGAGAGGGAGAGATGGGGGCGCAGAGAGAGAGAGAGAGAGAGAGAGAGAGAGAGAGAGAGAGAGAGAGAGAGAGAGAGAGAGAGAGAGAGAGAGAGAGAGAGAGACCCCTTCCCCCAGTCTTCCAATCCAAAACAAACACTTTCCCATCTGTCCCAGCCCTTGGCTCCATGGGTCAAGCTATTTTCTCTCTATACTTCTCCTCCTGTGGCTCACACTTGTGCATGTGGGCATGAGCTGCCTTCTTCACCTCCATGTCCCCATATCCCAACTAACACAAGCACTAAGGAGACTGGAGAGGGCTGGGAGGGAAACTAAGCGGTGAGTTGTCTGCTGACGAACCAAAGTCTCCTGTCAGTTTGGTTGCAACCTGGGGGATGATGATTTGGTGCGGGGGGTCCTTGGCCTCCGCTGGGCCTGCCTGACACTGGGAGCTGAGTGGCGGCTGAGGGGAGGAGGTTTCTGGGGTCAAGGCAGGTGGTGAGGGAGTTAGTTAGCAAAGTGGTGAAAAGAAGGGACATGGTGGGAGGGTTAGGCTTGGTTTTTACTCGCTGCGAGAGTCAGTGTTTGTGACATCACTGATGTTCACAACCTTTTCCTTATATTGGAGATTGGCGAGCTGCCTGGTTTGGAGATGGTGGTTGTGTTGCAGGGTTGGGAGAGGGGCATGGCTACACTTTAAAAATGACAAGGTTCCTTGAATAACCTTCCATTGCCATTGTGGGGAAAACCCCTTAAGGATCTCTGATGAACTCATAGGTGCTTGGAAGACCCGCAAGGTTTTCTAAAAAGGTACCCCAGAGCACTTTTTACACACATTAAGACACAGCGTTACAAATGTCCTGATACCAGAATGGCAATGACCAAGACGTAGTGCTTCACTAAAGGCCCTGTGATATGTCATAGTAGTGTGGTACTATGGTAGGCACTTTTCAATGACTATTACAGCGTTTCACTGGTGGAGCTGCATGCATTATGGGGCTGCAGGCTACCTCACAAAGGCAAACTGACGAAAGCCTGGAGCTTCTTTGATTGAGATTGGAAGAACTTTTCTCTCCCAAATACTTTTCAGTTTTTCAGAGAGGTTCTGGGTACCCCCCCACAAACCAACTGAGGGTTCTTTGAATAACCTTCCGATTTTTATAATGTATGAGCCAAGACCGGAAAGGACATTGTGTTGTTTCAGGGGCTACTGGTGAAGTGCCCGGTTGAGGGAAAGGGGGTGTGTGGGAGTTAGAAACACTGCATTGCTAAAAGGAGGTGGTGAAATGGCTGGAGGGGAGGCAGTTGGTGCTGGATAAGACCTTACGTAACAGGAAGTACTTGAAGAGTTCAGATGCAAAACCCCTAACTCCATTTCTGAAGACCTGCACTTCTATATTTTTAGAGAACCCCGTTGTTGGTTTGGTTTACATTTATGTACTTGATAATACATATAAATAGTTATATTATATAAATAAAATTAAAAAATAAGCAATTTTAGTAGCTTTGTATTAAATAAAAATGGATTAAGATTATTTTCTGAAAAGGCACTTAGGGGGTTTTGCATCTGAACTCTTCACTTGTAGTCAAGACTGGTGGCACAGAGCAACCACAGCACCATGTCACACACTACTCCAATACCAACCGTAAGTCATGCTTACTGTCTTACTGAGAGAGAGAGAGAGAGAGAGAGAGAGAGAGAGAGAGAGAGAGAGAGAGAGAGAGAGAGAGAGAGAGAGAGAGAGAGAGAGAGAGAGAGAGAGAGAGAGAGAGAGAGAGAGAGAGAGAGCACAAGTGAGAAAGAGAAAATGGTATGTGGGAATGAGATGTAGAGAAAAATGTAGGAAAGAAATGTAGGAAAGAAATGTAGGAAAGAAAAAAGAAAACGTGGCAAACATGTTGATGGAATGCAATCTTTTCTTAAGAGGGCAACCATTAATGGGCTTCAGTTTTGTGTGTAATTGACAGACAGTGGCATTCCACACTGCCAACAAACACACACGCACGCACGCACGCACGCACGCACGCACGCACGCACGCACGCACGCACGCACGCACGCACACAGCTACTAACTACTTTTCCTTGTACTGGGCCAGAGAGTGATGGAAGTGGGATTCTACTGTGAGCTTCCTTCCTCTGCTTCCTGTTTCTGTTTCTCAAGGACTCTGGTTGATGGCACTCAGCAGAGCACTTGTTTCTCTCTCTCTCTCTCTCTCTCTCTCTGTCTCTCTCTCTAGCTCACTCACACTCTCTCTCTCTCTCTCTCTCTCTCTCTCTCTCTCCCTGTCTCTCTGTCTCTCTCTTGCTCACTCTCTTTCCCTCCCTCATGCTCTCCCTCATGCTCTCCCTCTCTCTCTCTCTCTCTCTCTCTCTCTCTCTCTCTCTCTCTCTCTCTCTCTCTCTCTCTCTCTCTCTCTCTGTGTCTGTCTCTTCTTCTCTCTCTCTCTCTCTCTCTCTCTCTCTCTCTCTCTCTCTCTCTCTCTCCCTCTCTCTCTCTCGCTCTCCCTCTCTCTCTCTAACACACACAGTGTGTGTTTCTCAAGGACTCTGTGATGATGGCATTCAACAGAGCTCAGTGGGACATCACCACCAGCACACCCCGAGGCACGCAAGGTTTGTGACGCACGCGTGCATTGCACACACACACACGCACGCACACACACACACACACACACACGCAGCTCCGAGCAGCAGTAGTACGATGGGCGTTTCAGCCACACAGATATGATTTTTTCCCTCTCTTTTAACCAGAGGAACGCAGAGAGATAATGAGCTGTTATGAAAGAGCGTAAATAACCCCTTAACCCCCTTTATGCGGTCAGCATAAAACCCTAATGAGGAGTTATTAAAGCTTGGAGTGCAGCCTATTCATTTTGACAGGGAGCAGAAACACACAGAGAGACAGACAGGGGGGCATGGTGAGCCCAAAGGGTTTGGGAGAAAGGGAAGGGCTTTGGCTGAGACCAGAGGGGGTTAGAGACATGGCAAGTAGAACAGAGGAGCGGAGAGAAACCTTGTCGTGAATGGGGGTCTAGGGCATGCAAGGCCTGATCAGAGTTCAAATTACAGTGGGGAGGGGGGACACTGGGCGGTGTGGTAACCTCCGAACCAGCACCAAAGTACAAACTTAGTTTAGAGGTGCCGACATATTCATTGATTAATATAAAACAAAACTGCAGTAGGGGTAGGTCTCTGATGAACTGAAAAAAACTTGGTTGAAAATATGATATGATTAAAATGCAATTAATTGCAATTAATTAATCAGATTAGTTTTAAATCACCTCTCAATGAAAACATGAAGGTATTCCAGGTAGCACTCTGGTCATTAGGGTCGTAGTATGAAGGGGATGTTCATACACTGTAGTCTTGTGTTGATGCGTGTACCAATGTATGGTCATTGGATCGTCATAGCAAATAATTACAGTACAAGTTGCAAAAAATTACGGCACAATTAGTCAAACAAGTGTTTGAAAAGGCCTAATTTGAGTGGTTACATGGTCGTCTTGTGTCCATGCAAGAGGCATTCCTCAACTGAACTTTCATTCGGCTAATTAAAGTCTTGAGCTAAAAACAGAAATGAGATCATCAATCATCAATCAGTGCGGCACAAAAATAACTACACGAAACAACAGGGCGGACAGCAGTTAAACATGTGTACCACACACACACACACACAGACACACACACACACACACACACACACACACACACACAGACACAGACACAGACACACACACACACACACACACACACACACACACACACACACACACACACACACACACACACACACACACACACACACACACACACACACACACACACACACACACACACACACACAGCAGCTGAGCGGAGTGGGAAGGCAGCCAAGCAATTTGTTCTGTGTGATTAAGTTCCGTGCTCTGGACAGGGAGGTCAGCTAAGCGCTATTCAGGGGGGGGGGGGGACTGGAGTTGGTGTGTGTGTGTGTGTGTGTGTGTGTGTGTGTGTGTGTGTGTGTGTGTGTGTGTGTGTGTGTGTGTGTGTGTGTGTGTGTGTGTGTGTGTGTGTGTGTGTGTGTGTGTTTACAGTGCCATTTGAAACCTATACTCCTCAAGCTTCTCCGAAGAGCCAAAGAGCATAATGCAATAGACAAAACAACAAACAAACACACTAACATGACACTACACTTACGCATCCCAGACCAGCACAAAAATGAACGGACCCCAAAAGACAGTGGAATTTACACTAGCTTGATGGTTGGGGTTTTTGGTCTTTTTCTCTCTGTTGGCGAATGGGATATGAGTTTGTGGCAATTCGTAGGCCGTGTCTTTGTATGTGTATATATGTGTGTATGGTTGGGCATTGACTATTTGCAATGCTACTGTGCACATGCACGCGCGCACGCGCACGCGCACACGCACACGCACACAATTCATTCAGCTATTTTACTAGTCCATACACATTTTATTTTACGTAAATATAAGGGCAACTCTGGACATTTCCAGACTGTAAACCGGATATAAGGGATTATTTCAAACTTAAGCACAACCCATTCTTTTGAAAATAATGGGCGAGGGTTTCCCCTTACACATGCATGTGTTCACATCGTTTCAGACTTATTCTTTTGAAATAATAACTTACAGTATGTAGCTATGTTATGACTAATGTCTGTCATTATAAATACAGATCCAGAGCAACTTGGTGACAGTTGGCCCTTGCACATGCATGTTTCCATGTCATTTCAGACGCCTATGGAATAAAAACAATACAATTGTAAACCCAGACAGGCATACATTCACGCCATTGTCACATGAGAACATGTGTGTGTACATTAAACAAAGAAGGACTGAATAACGACTCTCCCAGAGAAACATACATGCACAGAAGTCCATACACACACACACACACACACACACACACACACACACACACACACACACACACACACACACACACACAGCGGAAATGGTCCTCGTGTATGTATGTGTGCACACACAAAATATTATGGCGTGAGTAAAATTTGTGTGTGTACATTAACACTGGGTGGGGGCCCTCGAATGGGCATTTCACATGTTCACAATGGGGGAAAGTGCATTTAGACTCACATGCATAGCTCATATGTGTTTTCACACAAAGGACATTATGAAGTGTGAAGTGTGTGTGTGCGTGTGAGGGAAAATTCCACAATTACTCCTCCATAGGTGCCCAAATGCCAAAGTGCACGCGCACACACACACACACACACACACACACACACACACACACACACACACACACACACACACACACACACACACACACACACACACACACACACACACACACACACACACACACACACACAGACACACACAGACACACACACACACAATTAACACATTTAACAATTTTGCAAAAGGGAAGTGCACACAAACACCTCGTGTGTTTACACTCCAGCCATTCTGAAGTGAACATGTTTTGTGTGTCTGTGCATTATGATATTCCACAGGTGCACAATAGGGAGAGTGCACTTACAGACCAATGAACACATGTGTACACAATAGAGACATACATGCACATACATGCCCGTGCACGCACACACAGACACACACACACACACAGTACACAAAATCCACGTCCAACACGCAGGCACACACGCGCACACACAAACACACACACACACAGACACACACACACACTTGAGAGGCTGGTAGTGTGCTTGGGTCCCCTCCAAAGGCGTGTAATCCTGTTGTGCGTCCTGCTGCTTGAGGCTCTTCTGCCTACAAGCCCACTGGCAACGGACAAAGGGTCGCTCACATGAACAAGCTCACGGCACACAAGCACACACAGGGCAGTGGCAGAGGGCCTGGTCTCCATAGCGATTAGTGTTGGCTTTTGTGTGGCCGCTAAACATCTCTGTCATCATTTCTCAATAAGCCCGCCCCACCTCCCAACCACCTCATAAACACACACACACACACATGCACGCGCAAACCCACACACAAACCGGAGCAGCAGCAGGTCACATGTGGAGAGAAGTGGACACACAGGAGGGCTACTCTCACCCACTCATGCACTCATATAGACACACACACACACACACACACACACACACACACACACACACACACACACACACACACACACACACACACCTTCAGACATACACATATGCACACACGCACGCAAATAGTCATGCACATACACAAACATACACACACCTTCAGACATACACATATGCACACACGCACGCAAGTAGTCACGCACACACACACACACACACACACACACACACACACACACACACACACACACACACACACACACACACACACACACACACACACACACACACACACAAACTGTATGTGCCATTACCTGGTAGGCAATGCTTACTCTTTTGTTTCCTACTGGATGTATACGTCCTTCTACCAAGCAAGTAATGCGCTTTTATGTACACATGGCGCAAATATGTTAAAAGCATCAGGCTGTTAGAAATGTGTGTTAACACACTAAATTGCGCCTTTTTTGTCTTCCATTTGTGCTTGGCTTTTGTGCATGGATAGATAGCCTTTATTGTACCCAGGGAAATTCATTTTCACCACTATCATAACTTGTTACAGCCATCACCAAGACATAAAGTATACCCAACCCGATACACAACACATGTACACAAATACATTAAGAACCATACATGCATACTCAAACACAAATACTTTCAGACAACATGAGCCCATACTCAGACATACACACACACTCATGTTCATACACTTTGACAAAAATGGCAAAATAGCATACTATGCTATGTATGCAAAATAGCATACAGTATAAAGGTCTACTGTCTACATATGAAAAGACCCTCAGCTAAACAAATGCCATTCTCCTCATCCACTGATAACTATTAAAAAAACATCATTGAGAAGTTGCTTTCTGCAAACAACGGTTTGTGAAACCTTCTAACAGATGTGAGTGGTGATGTCTGCTGTTTACCTCTAGAAACTCGGACGAAGTCGTCCTTCGTGAGCAATGGTGAGAAATATTAAAACTTTTTTGTGTGTCTTTTAAATAGCTGGCAGTGGCATTCATTGATAAGCTTGAGAATTGTATTCCTTCATTTGTCAGTGTCTGAAAAACTTTTGGATTTTGTCATGTCTATTTCCACTCCTGTGTCTGTAGAGATGTGAATGTGACCTGTTGTCAGTGATTTGGTAATATTATTGTATTGTATTACTGTATTCCACTCATGGGTCTTCAAACGTGTGGGTGTAACTGTAAAAAGGTATGAGTGTAAAGAAAAAAAAATATGAGCGAGTTAAGAGTAAAAACTGCAGCTGGGTTGACAAAGCCAAGCTGGCTGGAGATCAAACAATGAGGACCAGACACAACACAGAGGAGGAAGAGGGGGAGAGGTGGATGAAGAGACCGAGGAGGAGGAGGAGGAGGAGGAATGAGGTGAGCGACGAAGAAGAGTCTGAAGGGCTTACCTCTTTTCTGCATGAAGGAGAAGAGGTCGTCGAGAAACTCCTTTCTTTGGGGGTCGCTGTCCAGCTCATAAAGCTGTGATAAATCAAAAGAAAGAAGATAAAGAAAGATA